>NC_069378.1:41221363-41524393 GCF_021730395.1 Mercenaria mercenaria
GATTTATATCAAATCTAGTATTTGTTACAATAAGATAATTATCATTGAAATACAAAAAGCAATATAAATGTATGGTTCAAAGTGTTCAAATGTATTTCTGAGCACCTCTCGAGACTAAGCGAAGTGTTAAGTCACTTAACAATTGAAATTATTTGTAATATGGACGCATTGGCCAATAGGGCTAAGACTCTTACGGGGGTGAAGGCCCCGGGTTCAATTCTTGGCTACTCCCATTGCGGTGTGTCCTTGGGCAAAGCATTTTATCACAATTGCCTCTGTCGACTCAGCTATAACTGGGTATCAGCAAATTGCTGGTGGTTAGGTACAATTGGTTTTAATTGTTCTTAAAATATGGGCGTTCAAAAGCTCTATAGAGCTTATGTTTACTGTTTGATAAAGCGACGGTAAATAGAATTTACCTTTACAAATACCTGTATGTTAGTCCACGTAACTGTAAAACGTTAGTCTAATTCCGCGTTTTAGGAATTTAAAGAGAAACAATATACATAACGAAAACTGACACAAAACATATCATCGTTAATGATCTCATTATTTTTTAATCCAATTTTGTAGGCCTCAAACGGCATAACGAAAGACCATCAATGCCATCAAAATGGTGGCTATCAAGAGGAAAATAAAACAGAAAGTAAAGACGCATACAAATGGGACACATTTGAAGACAGAAACGACAATAGCGAGTCCTCTAAAGGTGGCAGGCGGTGGGAAGCCATCCATAAAGTATCTAAAGTGATTTTTCTGGTTATCTTATTTCTGTGTGTGTTAGGTACTGCTATTTTGAATAAAAGTACAGTTTTCCTTCTAGTGTCCAATATCTCACCACCGAATGCCGCTCGAAATACGTCACTCAAGACTTCAGGGTACCATTTTCGATATGAAACGTCTGGTAAGAATAATTTATGGCTAGCTATTGGATTGAACATGTACTTACTAACTACAAATGTATTACGAAACATTGACTCTATTATGTCATGAGGTTTAAAGTGTAAAGTTAGTGTGACACTGTTATTACATAGATTCATAAAAATCATAATACATAAAGTTTATTAAGCTAGTCTGTCAACGCTTTTAAACATTGTGTGATAAGTAAATTTTCTTTAAGTGATAATATTTTACTTGTATTATTTTAGAAACTGGTGTCAATTATATATGGGCGCTTGTCTTGATAGTGATATCTCCTTACATCTTCGTTGCAATATCAAGTACCTGGTCATTAATATGCAAGAGGAATGAAGTATTCAAAGAGAATAAACAAGATAAACAAGAAGATAAACAAGCTGAACGAGATAAACAAAAAAAGGCTAAACCTAGTGATTTAAAACCTTTCGTTGTCGTAAGCAATCATAATTTTTTCAGTACGCACGCTCATCCGTGAGATTATTGATAACATATTATAAAATTTGTGATAGCAATTTTGCATTCTTTTGTTACTACATTTTGCTACACGTTCATGCATGCATAGTGGAATTTTAATCTCTGTTGATCATGTTAGTTAAAAGGCACTTATTCTGAAAATTGTTTCTTATTTTGCAGACTTTCCTAGTTGAGACAGTGCATTCAGTTGGACTTAGTCTTCTTGTATTTGCACTTTTACCAAACTTAGATCCAGTTGCAGGAGGACCATTGTTTTGCTTGAACATCGTAGTTATTCCATCTTTCCTTGGACTTATAGGGACTGGTACATAATTATACACTTTGAAATACCATAAAATTTCAACAAGGTTATTCTTTAAATTTTCATCGACAAGAAGAATATGATATACCATAATTATTTTGTTAGATTCAACATATCATGTTCTCTGTACTTGGTGACTATGCAATTTAGTCTAAACTTACTATAACGATCAGCCACTATACGTCCATTTCCATTGCACTTGCAGAGTAACTAAATTCAAATTTATTTCTTTAGCAGGGAATGATTGTCGATCAAGCTGGAAGATTATTCGGCTTTCAAAGTATATTGTTTGCGGTGCTTCAAGCATTACCTCAATGGCTTTCTGGACCTACTATATATATAAAATGGATAGCGACTTGAAGGGCGACAAGCAAGGCCTGATTACTATATCTGTCTTTGCACCTTTGTTAATATCAGTGGTTTCATGGAAAAACTTTATTCCAAGGGTACATGCATAATTATCTTTTTTCTTTGTCTTTTTACCCTATATATGTCCTATTGACATTATCAAGATTTTACAAGAAGTATACAAATAACAATTATTTTGTGAAATAAAATTGCAAATTTTACAATTCTCGAGCACAGAAACATTTGTCTAAACTGTTAGAGTTTTGTATGACTTGTATGTTATCGTCGGTGTAAAAACTTACAATACAAAATTTACTTGCAAGTTATTTATTGCCGTTTTCATTCAGTAAATATGATATTATTCTTCTGACTTAATCATTTTCTCATATCCCATACTGGAGTTTTGTAAAACGACATAGGTCAGTCGCCCGTCCGCTTAGCTCAATAGGTAAGAGCGTTGGTCTACGGATCTTGGGGTCGCGAGTTCGATCCTCGGGCGGGGCGTATGTTCTCCGTGACTATTTGATAAACGACATTGTGTCTGATATCATTAGTCCTCCACCTCTGATTCATGTGGGGAAGTTGGCAGTTACTTGCGGAGAACAAGTTTGTATTGGTACAGAATCCAGGAACACTGGTTAGGTTAACTGCCCGCCGTTACATGACTGAAATACTGTTGAAAAACGGCGTTAAACCCAAAACAAACAAACAAACATAGGTCAGTCTAATGGATTATTTTCAATATCTTATATTTTTACCTTAATAATGCTTCTTTTAAATTAATACTTCCGCACTAATGTAAATTAATACCATTTTTTTTTATATTACAGCAGAACGACTTTGTGACGAATTTGTTAAAACAGATGCATAAGGTTCGTACAAAATTAAACGCCATCGTCAGCTTAGGGAAAATCTTAGTGACATTATGCATGGTGTCACTTCTCTATGGAAGCGGTTGCAATAATGGATTAAAGTGCATCAAAGCCCTGTACGGCTTTACTTTGTCGAACGAGAATATAACAGAGGCAAGCAACAGTACAGCACTACTGAACAATGCGTCAACTGGTACAGCCTGTGCCGTGTTAGAATCTGCATTGCTGGGACCTACAACTCTCGTCGTAAACTCAATCAGCGGATCGTGTTCAGGGAATATGCCCTTTTATATTGCCGCCGTAAATATTTTATCAGGCTTCTTATGTTTCAGGTACAGTTATTGTTTTTTTTCTAATCGTTCATTTACATGTTTATTAGAATACACGATTTGCATCATGAAGGTCATAAGAAACTAGGTGGGACCATTTAGTCTCATACGACCGGAAGAGTGTTGGCGTTTGTCTTTCATAAAGTAATTCCATTCTTCAATCTCGTTTAACGTAGCGCTATTAAACAGTTACATATAGATATATCTGTTACTTCTATGAACACTGGCTGCTACTTTACAGGTGTTGTGTTGCCGCCAACAAAATACTGGTACAACTTCAGAGCTTTTCGTTGCCATTAGTATTGTCGACACCAGTGACCGTAGTTTTTATGTTAACCTTATTTTCGAAAAGTGTAAGTACATTTTTCACATAAAAACTTTGATAGTTTGGTATAACATAAACTAATGTCACCACCTTTTCCCTCTCTGTAGTATTCTTGACAAACATTGAAAACGTTGAGGAAAGAACTTTATCCCCCATCCACCATCATAAAAAATAAAGAATACAAGTTCATCAGACCATTTTACTGAGTATTTAAGTAATGCATCAGGTTAGAATAAAGGCACTTCTAAATATGTATTATAGCTACAGGAAAGACCTTCCACCCTGAATAACAATCCGATTTGCTTTAATTTGTTCATGTATTGTAGGTTTACCTTCAAATTATCACACTTCAGGTGCTTCTTACATATTTTTGTGGCGTTACCGTGGCCCCATTTATTCGGAAAATTTAAAATACGCCTTGTTCTAGGTAAAGAGAATGTAACCAATGCAGCGAATAAATGCCCACCCGTGGATTAATTGAGAAAAGAGAATATCATCTTTAATGTGCGAATGTCTTAAATCATAACATCTAAAAATTAAGAGCGTGGTCCCATACTTTTGTATCGGATTTGATGATTATGTTACAGTGACTGTCATTAAACGTTTAACTTTTATTAAAATCTGTATTGTATTTTTATCTTCCATAACGTGTCAGCAGAACTGTGATTTTCCGTTAAACTCCAGTGATTAAACTTTCATGACATAAAAAGAATTCAAGTCGCGCTTGCAAATAAATATAAGCTAACGAACCTATCTTTTTAATGTCATGGTCGTTTAGTTTTAAAACATGCATGACATTTCGTTGTATTAAAAGAAATGATATTATGATTTTATATTTTTTTTTATTTCAGGACATACAAATATCAGACACATGTATTTTGCCGTTTGCAAAGTGGTCAGGGGGTATAGCATATGACTCGTCTCTTATAGCTGCAAGCATTCTAGGATATATTGCCATGGTTCTGTTGACGAATCATATATGGATACAAAGTCAAGATAGAATGGAAAATGGACATAGGTAAATTCATTATTATTCATAATTCTTATTCTAGTCACGATATCATTATGACTTTATACGACAGATTAAACAAAACAATGTCATTTCTTTGACAACTCTGACCAATGTTATCTTTTAATTTTAATTACAAGTTACAATCTTAAAACCAATTGCATTGCCTGTAGTTTTAATAATGAGCAATAATGAAATCAATTTTGAAATACACGTATTTAACCTTTACTTCTTGTAACAAAAAGCAGAAATCATTCCTTTGTGCATATTTGTTACTCTGGCATTGCCCAATTTATATAATAAAATTTGATAGAATTATGATATGTATTATCCTGAAAATTACAGAATATTCATTGCACCTCTGTATTGCGGAGTGTTACTTGACCAGTCGCTCATTCTAAATAGAAGACGAACAGAAAATTGCACCGAATTAGAGGAAGAAGAAAATAAGGCATATACATTTTATTTTACTTAATGTCACAAAGTAAATCCCAAGTAGAGTAATATATTGTGGAAATACCCTCGTTTGAAAAAAATATGATACAGTTACCAGTTCTTGTTTGTAGACCGTATATATACTTCTCAGATGAGAAAACATGTCTCTGTTCTCACTCAAGCTTACTGTTTTGACAAGTTCGTAGGCCTCTTCCTCCAGTTTGCATGGATTCGTTTGTCAGCTATCACAATTGCAGTCTGTAAGCACCGTGTGGCGGTAATAGATACTTTCACTCGGTGTTGTTGTATATTCTGGTTCATTGGTTTATTTAATCCATTCAAACTATATGTAGAAGAAAAACATGGATTTATGGCGCCAGCAACCTCTGCCGTTATTAGCTACATCTGAAACTACTTTCAAAATGTACTTTCTTCGATTAGTATTACACAACATAACTGTTAAAGTCTCAATTACTGTTCTACATTATTTATCTAGATAAAAGTTTCCATGTATTTACTCTAATACCCAAATCACACACTAATTTCTTCACAAATCAATAGAATCATGAAACCTTTCTGCAACATTAATTAACATGTGCTGTATCAGTTCAGGTTCTTTTTTAACATGGTCAGGATTTAACCGTTTTTCGAATGTATAGTCATTCGTACGTCAGTACTATGAAATTAAAACTTGTTTTTAGATAATGGTTTTTTGATTTCTTTTTATAAATTTACGTTAGTGATCTCTCAAACATTTTGTGTAATATTAATATCATCATATTGCATATGCAATACGGCTCTTATATTTAATTACGAAGTAAATGTAGTAATTTATTTTGAATTTCCAGCCACAAAATGTGCATGAACAAATCAGGCCAAAATCGCACAAATCTATGATCTTTTATATCTTGAAAAAAATCAAAACTAGCAATATGGTATAGGTTTTTAACATGAAGATGACTATTATTTGTGTTATCGCCTCATTCAAGCCAGATATGAAATAAATCAATGGGTTATCTAGTACCTGAATACCTTTATAAGATATATGTTGTATAACGCTGTTTCAGGATAAACAAAACGCTGGTAAAGGACAGACAACAAAGATATATGTATGCGCCACAATGTGGCACGAGACGGTCAACGAAATGACACAGTTACTGAAATCTTTATTTAGGTAAAACTGTTGCTTGTTATAATTATGTATATAAATCCCTCAGAAACTATACTGAACCAAAAAGAAAACCTATGCAATATCTTGTATGTACATGAACGTTTGCTCACTTTCTATGGATAATTATTTAATATTTAACTGATCAAGGAAGTTAAATTAAATTTGAATTCTTAATAATCATAATAATACTGTTTTTGTTTCATCGATTATCTGACTTTCAGTGTATGCCTTTAATATTTATTAATGCTAAAGTCAGCCTTCTCGGTGAATTTACGTACCTTTAGATGATGTTTATAATATGACGGCTAACACATTGAAGAAGTTCATTTGAGCAAGTGCGTTGACAGTTACATGATTACCCGTGTGTCAAGCTACATGTGGATGAGCATCATAGAAACCGCCCCCCCCCCCCCCCCCCCAAAAAAAAAAAAAAAAAAAAAACAGTGGGGCACTGCCTTAGAACGGACAGTGGCAAAACCACCACTGGGGAGTTTAAACCGGTTTATGATATATGTCTCAATTGGTTAAATATTAGCTGCTTGGGCACGTTTCCGGCATTTGAGATGTTTGGACGTCCTAAAAGTGATTGGTATTTGATATTTGTGTGTCAAGCTACACGTGGATGGGCATCATATTAAACAACAAGGGCATAACATTGCTTCAGTTGAATGGCTTCAGCATTGAAAATGTCATTTACAGGCCTCAAGTACTTTTCGACATAGGATATCACTTAAGAAAATTACCCTACCCCCTTTAATCCGGTGCTTCTAGCAAAAGCCGCTGCAAACCATTCGCCTCTACAGCTGTATTTACTAGGCGGTCATTGTGCCCCTGAACGCAGTTTCATCGGAAAACATGACCATGTCCAAATCCCGACGACGCAAATGATGGTGTATAAGTGTCCAACGTGAAAACATGTCTGACGGACTGGTTGGTATAGTTTGCGAATAAACCTTACCTAGTATAGACGTCAACGTACTGCTATGGTCTATCTGACCCAGAAAGACTACACATACGTGAGTTCATACGGTGTTCATACTCTGATATCAACCAAGCGTCCTACTAACGTCATTTACAGGATTTTTCCCTTGCAGCATTCCTATGGATTCATTTTGCCCGGCTTCTGTTAATCGAGGAATTGTTGATACTTCAGATTTCAGTTGTGAATAATTATATACATACAATATTCTCTCTCTACAGCGGCCCTCTGAACAACAATTCCCTCCTTGCAACAATACTTACTACCTTCTCTAAAATATGCTTATTGTTCTATTTATTTTACATCTCTACAACAACTCCCTTCGGTCAACAACCAATTTTTCCGTCTACCAAAGGGCGTTGTTGTAGTGAGGCAGCACTGTATATGTATCATAGACGTTTACGTACAAACATCTAATGTTAAAATTTTATTTGACCTATTTTAAAATTTGAAACATGCTAGTTTTAACATCAATATAAGATAAGTCGGTTGGTATTTCAATATGAATTCCATTATCTCGATGTTTTCCTTAACATTTAGATTAGACGAAGAAGTTCATGAACTTTGGTGCGAAGAGAAAATGTACCCAGACTCGGATCGCTTCAAGTTTGAAGGTAATACTTATCACTGAAATGTTAGCGTAATGTCTCATTTTTTACGGTTTACTGTTAGGACAGCTGTGTTATAAATGTACCCCTGTAATATTTCGAAATATATTGCACACTACTGCTATTTTCTCAGAGCAATAAGCTTAAAACGAGAAGAGGTAAATGCATAAATTTGGTTAAAACTCCAAAAAGTGATACATTATAAAATTATTTATCACCTTATGCTGCATCGTTTATCAAAATTGATGCCGTCACAATATTTACTTTGGGTAAACATGAGAATAAAATGACGTTGCTTAGTACATGTAATTACACATTTTATGACATCATATTGTATTATTTGCCCCAATGAGTAAATAAACGAAACCGGTTGGCAAATATTTTAAATAAACCATGTAATGTTATTTATTTTTTCTTTATAATTAACTTGCTTCGGCACAGATTTTTACATTCATATACATAGTAGAATGAACCGAACTGTAAAAATGAACCAGAGTAGAAACAACTATATTCAATAATGTCATGCTATTTAAACATCAAAGCTGCATACGTTTAATGTATTTTAATGATCATGCATGGATCTTAGATCATACAGTAAGTCTCCCTTCATAATTTGTTTTTGAAAATTATAATGTTTTATACATTCGGATATAAAAACAGGGAAGAACATCCAACAGGGAAATCCACGTTCCAAAAACGCAGCCTCCCCAATGGCGTACACGATCAACACACACAGGCACGCGCACACGCACGCACGCACACACGCAAACACACACACACACACACAAGGACAAAACAAACAAATACAGGAACACAGTGGGGCACTGCCTTGGAACGGTCAGTGGCAAAACCACCACAAGGGAGTTTAAACCGGTTTATGATATATGTCTTAGTTGGTTAAATATTAGCTGCCTTGGCACCTTTCCGACATTTGAGATGTTTGGACGTCCTAAAAAGGGTTTGGCATTTGATATTTGTGAAACTATTGGTACGAAACAAGAAAATAATGCACTTCTGAAAGATGGTCAGTAGATGGGTTCCCCATGCCGATTGTTTTATTGCTTTGGACGTTATAACATCTCATAACGTTATTTTTCTGTTTTTATAAAATCTATATTATGCAAACATTATCCATTATACAAATGAAGAATAAACTGACAGTATAAAATTCCGTCCGTTTTTAAGTGCACAATCAGTGAGGACACGGGTTGCCAAATCAGTTTTAGTAATATGTAAATAGAATCTAGAATCAAATGTGGTTGAGATTTTAAAAGCTTAGATAGAAAATAAAATGAGTATATTAATCTTGTAATACATTACAACTTGGTTGACCTAACTAAGGGCGAAATGTTGTCAGTTTTACTTAAGGCAATCAAAAACAAACCATTTAACTCGTCTCAATGTCATTAAAAACTTAAGGCCAGCATTTTTTTTTATTTTTCTATTTACGGGAGTGACGACTGTAATGTTTGATAAAAGCAAATAAAAATGAAAATCATTTTCTGTACTTTTATTAATTTTCATTTTATCCGCCGACTCCGTATTTTCATGAAAGTCAAAAATATTTTTTTACAGTATGGTTTATAGAGCCATTTGTTAATTGCACTCAATAGACGCTTACTATACCGGTTCCGGGTACCTGTATTGATTTTACTAGAAATGTATTTTCGAAGCCTGGATACAAATTTCGCTGAAAATGGCGTAAGAAAAGGAAACGCATGATTATTTCAAACTGAAAATTGTTAATTATATTACAAGACGTAATGAGGATTCATTTATTCAACGGTTAAATCTGGAAACATGTGTTACTGACATTGTTAACAGCCTAATCCCGGAAAACATACTGGTCACAAATGTATATGCGGACGAATCTGCCGTAGCTGCCAGCACAAAGATTTACATCCTGAAAAGTTTTGGGTTTGTTGTTGTTTTTTTTCTTTTACTTTCATTGTTCTTAATAAGAGCGTGTTTAATGAGGTAAAATATAATATATTTATGATAGAAGAATGCATTATCTTTCGGATATGTCCAGGAGTACAGATCCGTGCTTGAAGAAAAATATTGTATAGTGTATTTGGTGCACATTTTTATGGAACATGTAAACATTTAAGAAGGCTGATACCTATGAAATGTTTTGATTCAAGTTTCAGGTGAATATTAATTAATCTTAAATGATATTTTATTTGCAACAAAATTAAAGGTTATGAGTAAATAACATGCAAAATCCGGTAAAATGATGTCTGTACTCCTAGACAATCCCTTAAAAATACAGGCTTGTCGAAGAGATCCGTACTCAGACACTTTCGTGACTTAAGTGCTGGTAAAATTTCAAATGGAAACTGTATTTAGTGTAGGCAAGGCTTGACCAACGTGTTTTCCTTCTGAATTAAAATTACATACAGGATATGAGGTACATCTAATCCATCTTTTATTATAAATTTTATAGCAACTGTTTATTATATCGATTTTCTAGAGAAGAGAAATTTTCGGTAAATTATTCATTTTTTTTCTGAACAGATGCAGGACTGTTAAGGTGAAATAATTAGCGACAGACCATGATGTACAAGGAGAGAAAGATGAAAATAATAATGTATTTGACGTTTTGATGATTGCTTCAAGAGAATATGATTATTATCCCACTTTACGGTTAGTAAACCCATAGTTTATTCAGTTTATATTAGGTTTGCTTTCAGCATCTGTCTGTGTCCGCTTTATTTCTATAATCCATCTCTTAAAATTTTCATTGTCCGATTTTAATGCAAAGCCAGAAGATTGAATCAGTGATTTATACTCAACTAAGATGTATATATAGCTGGCTCGTCCCACTCATTTAAAATTTTGTCTTTGACATACTCACCTGTTTGACAAAAAGAAGACAGCTACCAGTATAAAGATAGAACAGCTTTTTAATGATAGAGTTGATATCGATTGGAAAACATAAATGTACTTGTAATTTTTGGATTTATTTATGTCATGAAATATCTTTAAACAGGGACGTAATCAGAAGGATAAATTGTTTAATGAAGTTGTCGGTTGGTTGAAAGAGAATTCCTGGGGTTTACTACCCATCAAGCAAACACAAATACGTTGCCAGTTCCTTAACAGATTTCATCCGGTATATGAACCCGTTTGGAACGGACAGACTTCAGCAGAGGGACATTAAAATACTGGATGATTTGAAACATTTAACTGGGTACAGACATCTCAAAGAGCAGACAGGTAAAAATATAATATCAGTAGAAAAAATAAGTTGTTGCTATTGATTTATTGCTGAGGTCAAACTAACAGATCAAGAACATACTGGTTTTTCCACATGGTAGATATGTAACTATCTACTTCTTTATGAATGATCAGTATTAAATGGGTACATAAAGTTTCTAATAAAATGTATCTTTAATAATATTTTTTTTATTAATATCTAACATATTAAGAATGCAGTATAAAGTATAATCCATGCAATAGTGATGTGATGTTATATAGAAGTATAGCTGTACATGATACCCCTATAGAAATGATAGAATTCAATATTTCTGTTTTGAAACTTGATCTGGAGACTGTTGTAATAGGATGTCACATCTGTCATGTTTCCGAAACCATTTATTCATGTTTTTTAAAAAAAAACAAATTGACAGCTTTGCAAGCAAAACATTGCATATGTCATAGAAAATACTTGAATGAATGGTAGAAGTATTTTAAGTGTGGTACATACAATGTAATATTCTTAATTGAATGAATAAATATTTAATGTTGCATTTTAAAAGTCTTTACATATTGCAGAACTCCAGAACATTGTTGATGCTCTGGTGGTGGACGTACGCAAATATCTCATATTTTGACTGGAATGAAAAAACGCCAAGGAAAATCATGGTAAGTCGGAACCAATTAGAGGTTTCCACGACAATTGGACATTGAAGACAATTGAAGCTGGGGAGGATACTGATAGGCAGTATAGGGCATTAGATAGGGTATTAAATGAATGTACAATATACCAGATGGTTGACCTTGTCAAGTTTTAGTCTTCAGATAAGGAGGATAGAAAAATATGGCTCAACAATTTATCGGTATCTTGTAGTGTTAAACTTTATACATACACATATGGTAGTAACCTTGGTAATGTAATCATAATTTGGAAGATAAAAGCCATACTAGAAGACTGGAAGCCCAGTGAAAATGTAAGAATTATCATTTTGGTTAGAGACAGTATCATGACATTCTCCACAAGAAGAATGAGGAGATACTTTGTTGAAAAATACACCAAAAACTTCAAATTGCAACCAGCTATATAGAGAAACATGTATCAGTTTCTTACAAAAGCCCTTTGAGTATACACCAAATGATGGTCAAGAAGATGCTATTGATGACAGACTTGTGAAGTACTTGCTTATAACAGAGGACTGTAAACTTATGTTTAATCTTAGGACGTACAATGGAAGGCCAAGTGATTCCAAGAATAAACCTTTTTGAGATGGTCTTTGTAAACTATTGGAAGAAAATACAACTGTTCATGCGAGAAGACTAAGTAATATACAGTATCTCCCTTTCGCGATATCTGTTGAAGACTTGAGAGATAAAGTATTAGAGAAGTTACCACCAGGTACTCCATCCCCATCTCTTTCCTGGATAAGGCTGAATTTTCAACCAAGAAACCCATACCAGAAATTAGCTGCAAATTATACAGGAATGTCTAGATGACAAGGCTAACGTACATGTGGGCGAACCAGGCCACCCTGTGTCTACAGGGGTCCGATCTTATCATGTTGGTTTTGTTGCAAATGATGGTAAGATAGTTGCTTTGGAACATGACTTCCATTTGGCTGACGTTGTACCTTCAGTTTGTTTTCACGTTGACATCGAAGAGTCAGTGTGTGATAGCTTTTACAGAAGGACTTTAAATTCAGTGAAAGATAAAGTGTTCGAAGCTTCATCAACTCTTTAGCATAGTACAGAGACTGCGAAGATTATAAGGAGACATTACAGTGACAATGATGTCAATTCAAACCTCCCAATTATATGTAGATACACAGATAGTGGTCCAGATCACAGAACTACATACCAATAAGTATAGTTGTGCAGTCTCTTGTAGTTCATTGTTCTAGATTTGGATATGATTGTTGCAGTCAGGATTGCTCCTGCACAGAGCTATCATAACCCGGCCAAGCCTGTGATGAGCACACTTGACTTAGCTTTGCAAAATGTCTCACTGGAGAGGTCTAAAATGAATGCTGAGTTTGAATTGCAGGCAAAGTCATAAACTCCCTAAAAGCAATAAGAAATGCTGGTGTGAGAAACCCCGCATGAAAACAAGCCGTTATATCCTCCATGGAGTCAACCCTTTCCCTAATAAAAGGACGCTTTCGGAAATTAAGATGGACTGGAGAGCATATCTTGGTCCACATTTCTGCAGCAACTGAATAAATTCAAGATTTGAGCAACCTCAATATAGCCATTGATCCGTCAGTGAGACTGAAAGATAACAAAACTTGGAAATCACCATTACTACAGGCATTTCTAGTCAGCCATGGAAGAAAGAGACACTATATGTTTCAGGTGTAAAAATTCTCAATGAGTACCATCAGTTTAAGGTACATCCAAGAGTCCAGCTTTACAGTAAGTGCTACATAGGAAGAGTTCTTAATATTCTGATTTTTTGTCAAATCTATTTTAAAGTATCAAATACTTCCAAAGTAAGCTCTCGTTTTCATTTTGTTTGCTAACACTTCAATGATTAAGAAAACTTTGAAACAGATCATGTTCACATGATATTTAAACCGAACCACAAACTTTAACTTGTTATCTATTAAAAGCTGATTTCAAGGTCTGCTCTAAAGAGTTCTATTAGTCTTGATTGGAATGATTTGTTTCTTGTCTCCACAGCTGAAAAATGTTCATCCGAGACCTGTGGGTATTGTGTAATCAATCCACCAAGAATTCAAGACAACTTGTTCAAGGACCTTCACTTTGTCCCTGATCCAGATGTTGAGTTTGACCAAATTTATGGCACTAAAACAAACGACTCTGTCCGTCCGAGCGCTTAAGAAAAGGAACAGAAGTCTGATAGGGAATAGCAGTTCGAGAACATTTTCAAGTTGGTTGTTGGTTAGTTTCTACTTAAAAAATGAGTACAATTAAATTTGGTTAAGGTATTTTATCCAATATTATTTAAGGTTCCGTAAGGCTTTAGATTTTATATTAAAAACAAATGATAAAGCTGTCAAAAAAGATGTTATGATGATTTAGAAAGGCACTACTTGAAATACTGCACATGAACATATACGGTGAGTTAGAGCTGTAATGGGGGGTACTCATAAATAGTTCATCAATAAAATATTATACTATGTTAATCAATATTCAAACTTCTGGCAAGAATTAAAGAAAGCAATTAATGAAAATATGATTTGACATGAAATTAAAATATTTTGTGTTCGTAATAAATAATATTGCAACCACATTATGAACAAAGGAATTATGAGCCTTTAAAATATGTCGAATATATTTGTCAGGCTTTTAAACAGTATTGGCAAAGAATAACTTGCTTTAAAATGCTTAGAAAATATTTAAAATGTTTACTTTATACTTGTGAGCTTTGAGTAATTTATCGCAATACACGTTTCAAACAATATTTAACACATGCTTTCAGGAAGAGTGAGAGGATTTGTTAGTAATACGTGAAAAGACTGTAGTAAAACTAGGGTTCTGTATAGTGCAGCAGAACCGTCAGCATCTGAATCTCATTCAGTAACTCGAGTAGAGGAGGAGTTGATCTACATATGTGATGATCCCCTATTTCATGCTGGAATCTACAAAGATAAGATTATTGTTAAAGAGGGTCTTACATGCAGTTCTCCAATAGAGGCATCCTATTATGCAGGTATATTTTTCTTTCAACCTTTTAACCATTTATGTTTTACAAAGCTAATGGTATAGTAGTGCTGCAAACATGGGAATTTATTTAAAGTGGATGTTATCCATTTGCCTGTCAGCAGCATCTTGATTTGATTTTGTTCAAACTTCTACTACAAACTACTGTCAAGAACACAAAACTATGGCATAATGTAGAGGAAGACATTAGAATTACTATTTAATATTTGCATTTGCTTACATTTGATATTGCTTTCTCAATGAAAAAAAAATGACATAAACTTTGAGGCATAGCCATTTAAGTTATGGCAGTTTTCCAGTCATAATTATTGAGGAAGATCGGGTTTCCTCCAGATATTTCTTCAGACACCAGATAAGAACCACCTATCTTCACTCAGCCACCAGTTAGCTTGCTTCATTTAATATTTGAAAGCATCGATTCTTAAAAGGAGTTCAACTGTAAGAAATCAAAAGCAAACAACTGAAAATAAAACACACATCTTAATAGTTCTGGTCCATTAGTTTAATACGTAACATGTAGTTTCTATTAATAAAAATCTCTTAAACAGGAAAGACAGTGCAGTTTGATGATGTATGCTTCTACTGTGGTGAAGTTGACAACTGCGAGATCAAAAGACTTCAGAAACAATATGGAATTGTGTGGCCTATTTGTGCTGCATGTAAGGCAGTTGAGCCTGTGAAAACCAGAAATGCAATTAAAACAAAAAAGCGAAAGTGACAATTTGATATCATGCACTTCAGTGAAACTTAATGTCTTATAAATGAGACTCAAGACATTTTTTGTGATGCTGTTCGGCAGAATCTTTTGCGTGCTCATTGTGAAGTTGTACAGTTTTATAGTGTCAATTTAAATGTTGAAAAACTAAAGATATTACATTTTGAGCCCAATGTTTTACAGAATCATTGTCAGATAAAGTTTAGACAGAAACACAGTGTGAAGTGGTAGAAGTGAAATTTAAATGTTGAAAAATGAAGATGTTTCGTTGTGAGCCTTATGTTTTACAGAATCAGTGTCATATAATGTTTAGACAGAAACACAGTGTGAAGTGGTAGAATTGAAATTTAAATGTTGAAAAATGAAGATGTTACGTTGTGAGCCTTATGTTTTACAGATTCAGTGTCAAATTATGTTTAGACAGAAACACAGTGTGAAGTGGTAGAAGTGAAATTTATGTTAAAACTGACGATGTTACTTTTTCATGTTTGTGAGTCTGTAATATGTTTTCCAGAATAAGTGTAAAAAGTGCACTTTAATAGTAAAATTAAATGTTGAAAAACTGAAGATGTTACTTTTGGAACTTTAATATGTTTTATAGAATCAGTGTGTTAGGTACACTTTAATAGTGAAATTTTATGTTGAAAAACTGAAGATGTGTGAAATCTATTTCATTAATGAAATCAAAGTTTTTATCTGTGAAATTATTGTGAAAAAATCAATTGTGAAAAACTGGAGACCCCTCACCCTTTGTAGGCTTGGGACTGTCTAGGTGTTAGTAGGTGCGAGTACATATTAAATAGCTAAATAACACTACACTACGCTACACTATACACCAGGCGTGTTTAGTCTCTATTTTATTTCTATACAAATAAAAAGCATCGTGCATACAAGTTACACATTAAACTAACACTTTACTAAATGTGATATGGTACCTGATAGTTCAGAATAGTTTATTTATGATCAAAATCTTTATTGTCTATGATTTACAAAAAAAAAACCCAAACCCTTTTTGTTGTTTTATTTCTATCTTTTTAATCAGCTCAAAATTGTGATTTTTATTTTTATTCTTATTTGCCCTCCCCCCCCCCCCCCCCCCCCCACCCCACACACCCCAGAAAATAACAAAATGCTATCCTTAGTTATATTTTTATTTTTACATAGCGATGATAAACACCTTTGAACTGTATTACTTTCGTAGAAATATTTCGTATGGTTCATTTACTATGCCTCACTCTTGAAATATAGACATTGCTTACAACTTATATTGAAATCATTACAGGCGTATATCAACAAATAAAACAGTTGTACGTTGGAAGAAGCGGAAACTAGTTTGCTAATACTAGTGGCATATAGAAATATAGCATTGCTATTGCCAAAACGTATAAGCATACAAAGTTCTTTGCATAGATAAAAATGATGTCGATGTTTATGACTACTGAGGAATTGACGATTTCAATATGTCACTTAATTTACAGCACACATACTGTTTGATGATGCATTTGAGACTAAAGACGGTACAAGCCGGGAGAACAGTTACGTAAAGGACCTTATCAAAACTATTGGTGTTGTCTACGAGTAAGATTCATTTTAGTTTTTATACATATAAACACCATATCAAAGGGATCCTATAATGTTAACAATTTAATAGCTTCGGGTTAAGAAGACACCAAGCTTTTTAAGACTCGAATACGCTTACTGAATGATTATGTTGTTGCATCAAGTTATTCAAAAACCTTACATATGTATTATAAATTATCATGTCGTCTCGAGTTCACTCCACAAAAATCCGGTTTGTGCCTCGAAAACAGTAAAATCAAATATATGGGTGCATTTCGCTTCGAGTCGATCCGAGGAAAGACTAACATAAATCGTTTAATTTAGAAGGCGAAGTTCCTAAACGGCAAATGGCCGACTCGTCGCCACTTTGAAAATCGTTCTGTGATGGCGTAGTATGGGTTTTCTGCGCTGGTCTGTATTCACGACCACGAGCTACTTATATATATAAATATCACAAATGAAACGTGTACACGTTCGTACAATACTCCCCGTATATCATGTATCGTACATCTACTATCGTGCTTGAAAAGTTCATCGATCGGTTATCGTATGCTTCGTTTTCGTATATCGTTCGTGGTGAGAACGTTGAGTGTAACAACTATGACAGCGTTGCGACTGCTGTGACTTTATCTCCATAAACTCAGCCTTTATGAGTTAAAACCCAAAATAACAAATTTGAATGACTTTGTTTTTGAATGCAGATATCAGTATGGTTCAAACAGAAAAATGAAAAAGTATCCTGTATCAAAATGCAAAACACCATATGGAGGTAGAATAAAGTGGAAGTTTCCGTGTGACAATAATCGGCTGATAATACACTTGAAAGATAAAGAAAAAATCCGACAGAGGAAGCGTTGGAGTCAAGTAATATTTGAATACATTACTTTCAGTTTTAACCAGAGAATATAGCGTAAGCTTTTCCTTTTTTTTGTACTCGAATTTTACTTTACAATTAAACCAAAATCCTTCTTATCAATTTAGCATAAATTTTAGAGACAAAATATATTGTGCAATGCAAAATTTGCTTTAAGGGTTTTCTGTCATATCCATGAAAATTGGAATCGATATCATTGTCCTCTAAAATTAATAAACATGCTTATACAGGAATGGGTGTTTGTAATTTTGTTTCAGTAGACATAAAAAATACTTTACCTAGTCTTGTTTGATGTCAGTATTTTTTTATTAGATCCCACTTTTGTTTATGTTCTGTTTTGATGGCATGTACGTGAACATACATACTTACATTTTATTCAGGTAATGTACATGTACTACCTGCTTTCATACAAGATGATTAGAAACAAAGAATCAGCTGAAAATACTTTCATTCTTGCTTTGGATGGAGATGTCGACTTCAAGCCTACTGCTTTGAGTCTTCTTATTGATAGAATGAAGCGTAATCGCAATGTTGCAGCTGCTTGTGGAAGAATACTTCCGGTTGGAACTGGTGAGGCTGCTTTGCTTTTTCACCTTGAAGTAGGTAATATAAGTGTTAGTATTTATTTATTTTGTTGGATTTAACGTCGCACCGACACGTAAGTGTTAGTGTTTACCTAACTCATGCTATACAAGCAAGTACATATATGTGCTTGCTTGTTCACACTTGTTGAAATTTAATGACATGTGATAAATATAAAATATGTTGGATTTGGTATGAAAGTCTTACTAGAATATCAAGTATATAAATATCGATGACACATGTAGCAAGTTGCTGATTGAATAACCATAAACTAAACAAAATAAACATTTTTCGCAGTTTAATAGGTTATAAAGATTTTAGAAAACATATGCCCCTTTCATATGTAAGTACCTTACACCGTGCTTTCACTCAGTGTTGTTATATTTTCGAGTCAATGAGATCATGGAGAACATTTAGCTTTATTATGACAGTACTCTACCTAAGCCGGTGGTATGGGGCGTCTTGGGTTTTGCACATTTCATAAATTCTGATGAACAAACTCAGTTTAAGCTGGTCTGCTATTATTTTGCTTGGTTAGTACTATATTTCCAAATGATAGTTTCACAAATTTTATTATAATTACTTAATATTAAAAGGTCCTATGGTCTGGTACCAAAAGTTTGAATACGCTGTCAGCCACTGGCTACAAAAGGCCACGGAACATACCATAGGATGCGTGCTGTGCAGTCCTGGTTGTTTCAGCCTCTTTAGGGCTTCACATCTAACTGAAAATAAAGTTCTGAAACGATATACTACAGCACCTACAGATGCCAGACATTATATCCAATATGATCAAGGTATAAATCAGTTTCCATCGGTTTGAATGTGTAACTTACAATTGTACTTTTTTTTCAAAAATCATCGGGATTTCGACTTTTTGAATATTTATGTTGAACTGTGCACCGGATTTACGAGAAGTTATAGAATAATTCAGTCTAATCTTAAGGCTACAACTGTTGAGAATAATGGTAATAAGTGAAGGCAATACTCTGAATAAGTACCTCATTATCATTCATTGAATTAAAAATTTAACAGGATGTACTAAATTACGATTTTGTTAAATCAGTATGTATTAAAATGACAGAATGAAAGAAGGCGTAGATCTTTCGGATCAAGTTTGATCCCCGAGCGCGGCGTTTGTTCTCCGTGACAATTTGATGAAAGACATTATGCCTGATATCATTCGTCTTCCACCTCTGATTCATGTGGGGAAGTTGGTAGTTACTTGTGAAGAACAGGTTTGTACTGATACAGAATCGAGAAACACTAGGTTAACTGCCCATTTCACTGCTTTGTTTGAACATAATTATTCGTCACACGGTAGAATGACTTAAATATGATTCAGGTGAAGACAGGTGGCTATGTACATTACTTCTTCAGAGAGGTTTTAGAGTTGAATACTGCGCAGCTTCAGATGCGTACACTTTTGCTCCAGAAGGTAACTTATAGTAAAAAATAATACAATTTACCAATCTATCGATTTTGGTTACCTATGCCTTTGTACTATGTTTCGATTGCGTTGGTTAATTAAAAGTCAGATCATTTTAAATATTGCATTGTTGAATTTTAATTAAAATAAATCATAACAATGTCTTGACTGCAAAGCCCTATATCTAACTTAGTTGAAATATATGTTGTTTATTTAACTGTTTTGCGATCTCTTGGTTAACGATGGTGCTTTTTAAATTTCCCAGAATTACTTAAAATAAACATTATAAGCTCATACATGTATTTGTATAAAAGTTGGTCTTAAATTAGTTTACTTTTAGATGTGAGTCAAACGAAGTTTCCAAACAATTTCTGTGCGCTAAAACGTTGTTTGCACTGTTTGACACAATACTCAGATTTGGACCAATTAGTTTATTTTATACTAAATTGTTTTAGCTCGATTGTGATGAAAGTTTCAAGCTTATTTGAACCACTGTCGAGTCCGCTTCCTGGAAAAACCGGTACTGGTGTCATATGAGAAGTCATGGTCGTGACCCCAGTGGGGCTCGAACCCACGGCCCCTGAATTGAGCGGCCGACACCGTATCCACTAAACCACCGCTCCCTGGACCAATTAATTGAATTTAATAAGGCAACTCGGCGAAATATTTTTGCCTTCCAAAAATTATGAGTGAGATGTGAAAGGGACCAGCTATATTCTTCCTTTGATGGTTATCATGATCGCGAGAACATAATCAGAATTTTTAGATATAATGTGCATCAAGGGATATGAACTAAAGACATAAAAGTTATTTTTCCCATACGTAAGATCTGCGAGGATACAAGTTCGCAATATAGATTATTAAAGATCAGGAAAACTTCAAGGAAAAAATCGCCATCAAAACAAAACTCATTATAGCAATGTACCAAGCAGTACAGACAAAAACATATATTCTTCTTAAAAAAGGCGATTTGCGCATTAATATTCTTGAAATTTAAACAATATGCGATTTGTGCTGCACAACATATATCAAAACCCACATATTTTAATATATTTATATATATTTAATGTTAAATATTCTTGTTTAGGATTCTATGAGTTCTACAACCAGCGACGACGTTGGACACCTTCAACAATGGCTAATATTCTCGATCTTTTACTAGATTATAAAAATGTCACCAAGAACAACGATGATATCTCTGTAATTTATGTAGCTTACCAAATGCTTTTGATGATATCATCAATCTTGACGCCTGGAACAATATTTTTGATGATAACAGGAGCTTTGAATATGGCATATCCGTCTCTTTCGTTGTACTGGGCTTTGGTTTTGAATGTGCTACCTGTTGCTGTATTTGTTGTGTTCTGCTTTGTGGCTAAGCCAAATGTCCAGGTAAAGTAAGATATAAAAATACATAAAAATACATTCCATAATGAGAGGGGTGATCCACTGATACGTGGACTTTACTTCTTTTCTTCAATCATATTATTTAGAATTTACTCCTTCGAAAATTGTACAAAATATATTTCATATGTTATATACCAAGCAAAAAAAAATGTCTCGAACAATACTATTCCTGTCGTCATTTTAACTAAAAAGAAGAAGAAGAAAAAAAAAAACAAGAGCTATCAGTGGACAGCGCGCTCGACTATTCTCAGCGCTTGATAGCATAATATAAGCTATGAGTAAAACTTTAACATTACAGTATGCATATTCTAAGTTGAAATGGGGCCATAATTTAGTCAAAATGATTGATAGAGTTGCCTCCTCCCTTTTACAGATTGGGGTCATGATGGTAAACAAGTATGCAAAATATGAAAGCAATATCTCAATGGACTTTGAAAATATTTGGGGTGGTACGCAAACTTTAACATTACAATAAGCATATTTTAAGTCGAAAAGGGGCCATAATTCAGTCAAAATGCTTGATAGAGTTGCCTCCTCCTTTTTACAGACTGGGGTCATGATAGTAAACAAGTATGCAAAATATCAAAGCAATATCTCAATGGACTTTGAAAATATTTTGGGTGGTACGCAAACTTTAACATTTGTGTGACGCTAACGCTTACGCTCACGCCGACGCCGGGGCGGGTAGGATAGCTCCCCTTTTCTCCGAATAGTCGAGCTAAAAATGAAGCGGGGCAGGTAAAAATGGTTTTATTCTAGAGAAGTATTTTATCTAGTTTCTACTTTATAAGTCTACGTAATTTTCGGTAACACCTTGTTCTAAGAATGATAAGACACTGATTTTGCACGTTTCTTCCAAGTCCAAGATGATTCCCAAGAAATCAGTCTTTATTAGGTACAATATAAGAACTCATGCAGACATCATTAAATATTATGTTTTGTTACCTGATTAAGGGCTGTTTTCTTGTTCCATTCAAGGAAAGAAACTTTTTTTTTGGTTCACGCCAATACAATGTTTCGTTCAGTCGCTTCCTCTATATTGTCATGTATTGTCGTTAATGTAGTTGCGTCCGGATCACACAATGAAATGTGTTACAAAAGTCGCAGCGCGCATGCGAACGCGACATAAAGACATGTCCTAAATAAAACTACAGTACTTAACAGACTTTCTGCTTACTACATTTTGTTAATTCTAATGCTTGTGTGTTTATTACTGTACCTATGATAAACAGCTAGCATATGCAGCAATACTATCAACGATTTACTCTCTGGTGATGATGTTGGTGATCGTTGGGCTTTTAAAACAGGCTGCGGACAACGGATTCTGTTCAGTTACAACAGTGTTTCTTTGTTTTGTTGTTGGAGTGTTTGTCTTGGCAGCCTTTATTCACCCCCAGGTACCTGTTTGAAAAGTTACTTGAGTTTATCTGTTTTTATTTAAGTCCTTAGACGTCTGAGTATAACGAAGTATTTCTATATTTTACAACGGAAATTCGTATATTTCATCTATGTTTATGATAAAAGAGTATGTACTGAGGCTCCGTTTAATACATACCATACTATCTAATGCAGTAGTTTATTAATGATTAATTGATAATAACTTTGTTAAATGAATCTGATAGAATTCTATGAGCGTTTGCCTGTTTGTTTATACACCGTTAAACTAAAACAAACCATAATTTAGGAGTTTTGGTGTATTCTACATGGATTCCTGTATTTCTTGGCTATTCCGTCAATGTCGATGCTGTTAATGTTATATTCACTCTGCAACCTACATGTCGTTTCATGGGGCACCCGGGAATCCCCAAAACCAGTCACAGGTATGAATCCGTTACTTAAGTTACGTGTTTATAACACCGAAGTGTCTGAAATAAAAAAAAATCAGATCTAAAAGTAAATGCTGTATTTATGTTTGACAACACCTGTCATTTCTAAGCTAAGTTAACTTTATAGTTTGGATATCTGCGACACTTGACGAAGTATAAATGGAATAAATTAAATAATAGTCAATATTGTGCAAGTGATTCGGCATTCGTTGCACTGATCATTTTTGTTAGGAAGTCAGTTTTACTACTGCAAACATGCTAATGCAATTAATACAAGAATCTAGACTTTATACTTGATTGGATGTGTACTATAGTTTAAAGAAAGACTATATACCGGTTTGGTTATCATTTCTCTTGTATATCCTTAGCTCAGATTATAAAAATGTGTAAACCTCAGAATAACTAAACATCTTAATAGAGACTTAAGTTATTTATTATTGCTTTTATATGTCCGTTTTTAAGTTACTTCAGACACGATTATCAAATGTTAGCAAAAACACCATTTGACACATATCATTATGCTTCGTTTCAGGACAAGAGTCAGCAGAATTGTCATCAGCATCCGAACCAAAAGGCATGGCGCAATTTTTCACGGAACATTTTGGATTAGCCCGGGAATCAGAATATATGTTTTCTTTTGGTAATCTCTTTAGGTCAGTATTGTTGAAGATAACCAAATTAGAAAGATTATTTAGAGTAGAATTTATTCAAAAGTCAAATAAATAAAGACCAAAACGACGGGATTATTGTAATTATGTCTTTTACTGTTAAAACGAAAGGCAAGTGACCAACACAATTTCGGAAAATTTCATATAAAGTATATTGACAGAGGCATCATTATAGATACCTTTTTCATTATTGTCTTGAAAATTTGTAATGGGAAAATCTTTTAAAAGAGTGATCGCCAAATTGTCCTATTGACGTAATTTCATCTAGTAGTTCCTTCTCATATTCCTTGCAGTACTGTGCGACTGAGTTCATTTATTGATATACCGTTGTCATATTACGAACCAAATGTAAACCGTTGCCATTTTCTAAGAGCACAACAACAAGAAATAAATGTTAAAAACGAAATATTTTTACTTGAGTGAGTCAAGGTAATTGTATTTATTATCTTTTTGTAACAATATAGGGAATTTTGATATGGCATTGTGGTTAGTCAAATATTTGTTTGGGTATATTAATATAATATGTGAACAATGCAGTCAGTAAGTTATTGATTTGATCAGCAACTTAAAAAACGACCGACGTCATATTGTAAACAGCTTTAATTTACTATATTAGGTGCATTTGTTGTCCTGATGACAGACAGGACAGAAATGATGCGAAATTTCACGCTATACTTAACCGGTTAGATGGACTTGAAAAGTCGTCTGTTAGAGAAGATGAAAACCAGCCCAAAACCGATCAACAAACGCAGGAACATGGAAACAATAGTAACACTGGTACCAAAGAAGCAGATTGATTAATATTATCTTTGCATCCTCAAATATCATTTGTTGCTTCCATCATCATAAAATTATATCTTAATCATAGTTGCCTAGCCTTGCTTATATTACCTGTTTGTTGCAAAACTCTTATCGTAGTAAATATGAAATAGCATAATAAAGCTATACAGTATCTTTATTATGTAGGTATAATTTCGTTTGCTTCTAGGAATTTCACTTGCATACATTTATGAATTTTATGATTTAAAGAGTGTTAAATCGTGTAGTTCCGCATTTTTGCTTTTTTTATGCTTTTGCATATATATGCAGTTGATTATTTTATTCACCCAATAATATGATAATCTATTAAATTAAATATTACTCCTCTAAGGCACGTGAGGCTTACTGTATACATCTATAATTCAACGTGCACGACAGCATAATTGATAGACACACTAAATTTGGATCCAGATTGACGGACCCGGCATACGCTGCATCTGAAATCCTGCAGTCATGTATTTTATCTAAAGACCTAAATATTGTTTTTGAAATTCAGCAACTGACTGTATAACTGAGAGTCAAAATGTTCTTGCTTGAATGTTATCCAGATTCATCCCGTCAGCTGTATTTGCAAACCTGCTGTCACCTCAATTACTGGGTATTACGTACATACTGTTTTTGAGTAAGATTTTTGTATTTACTTTAACAGGAGCAGATCAAACGATTTCTTCGAAAAGTTTCCATAATGAAGACGACATGTCTTGGAAGAAGATGAAGCTAAGTGATGAGGAGACGCTGTTTTGGGAGGAATTAATTTTACAATATCTGTCTCCTTTGTCGGAAGACAAGGAAAAACAAAGGAAGATCCAGTCAGATTTGAAAGAGCTCAGGTAATCAAAATGGAATAACATATCTTAATGCAATATAGTCATTATGTTGATAAAAATGCGAAATTGTAAAAAAGTTAAAGAAAGATTTCGAATTTGTTATGATGGCAATATATATGGTTAACCCACATTAATAACCTTTAACAAATCAACTTATATCTAATGAAAAATTCTTTATTGATTCGACCAGCTGTAAAAAGACAACATTATGCAATAATCATCTATAGACAGAATTATTATTTTAATCGTCTTATATAAGAATATTTTCTACTGTTTTATATTTGATATAGAAACAAAGTGTGTCTGTTTTTCCTGTTGGTAAATGCGTTATTCGTGACCATCGTATTCAGCTTACAACAAGTCAATGTAGAGTCTGAAGGTACACTTTCAACAGAATTACCGTGTTCAAATGGAACTGATGGAGGATCGTTTGAACCAATCAGTATGGCATTCACAGCTATCTTTGGAATTCTTTTGGTAATTATTTATCATCCTAGACTAAAGAATAAAAAAATCTACTCCTTCCGATCATATTGTTTATTATGGAGCCTATCGTCTTAATTCTTTCTCTTCGTTTGTAATTAATTGAAGTATGTATTCATTACACCTTAACGTTATGGTGTTTATCGGTGCTTTGTTAAAAAATAAAAGAAGTGGAAAACCATAGGTCGCCCAAGGGTCGGTCGGCTAAAGCCAAGCATTTTGAAAATCTTGACCGCATTGAGCTATATCAAGATGTCATACTATCCTTTATGTCAATTACTTGTGGGGTCGAAAAATAGTTCAATAGCTGAACAAAAAAATACTTTAAAAAATTTTGAATATCAAGAAGGATGCAAATGCAAAGTAGACGTCTTTATTCAAGACATTAGTCATTTAGAATTGATTCGCAAACGAAAATTATTCCAAAATTATCATATAAAATTAATGACTAATATCATCAAATGGATCATATCTGATGGCTTCAGCTAACTTGTATGATAGTTTATGTATAATTTTAGGTAGCAATTGCTGTATTTGCATGATGCGAACAGTCATAGCTATAACAGAAATGATCTGATATTGATTTGAGTATTCTAGAGAGGCCTTTTTTCGTGAAAATGATCACCTGAAATAGGTCACATGTATAAATGGTCAGTAGGCTAGTTTCTGAAAGTCCTGTCCTTTCGATTTCGTAACCCAGACTACGTTGTTTTAAAATAAAAGAAATTATCAAATGGATCTGGATATATTTGATTCAATATCATTGAATGATTGTTATCATAAAATCACCAAGAGGGCGTAGAGTGATCTATTTCTATTTAGATGATCCAGTTTGTGTGTATGATTTTTCACCGAATGTCAACGTTTCTACAAATATGTTCGATTACCAGCTTGAAAAGAAGAGAAATGAGACAGGATAGAAGGAAACAAGTTAAAACTGTAAAGGTAATCACGCGTTACAAATATTTATACATCACATTTGTAGCCCAGCTCTGTCAGTATACGAGTTATATGACCCAGGGAAGTGGTTACGCCTTAATTGTCTTTAACAATGAAATGGATCCAATCGCTAAGGTGACTATGTCTTAGACTAGCTGACAAACGATGTAGAATTTTCTTTGTTTAAGCGTATAGCTGGTGAGACCATGTATCTCATATATAGAATTTTCCTCTGGCTACCTTGCATAAATAATTCGTTTACCAATGGTCCGTAAATGATTTCAGTTATGGGCTAGATAATGTCAGGGATCAGGCTAATCACCAAATGTTTTAAACTAACAATCTTCAATTACTAATAGTTAGCTCAAACTCCTACAGGCTAGAGACTCTATACTTGACTGGTCTTTTAGTTGAAGTTCCTGTCAGCCAATGTTTTTGAATCAACAACATACGAGTACTATCGTATAGATGCTCAGTCTCTGTCCTCTTAATTGAAGTTACAACTCTATATGATCACCCTGACTCCTGGATGGCCAGCGTTTACATGCTATCATATGTAGCATTCAACTACCATATATGTATATCTCCTATGGCTTGGCTGTACTTCGCTAATAACGCTGTACCGTATACAAGCTGGACTCTCCTACTATCTCAGTAGATTAAAAAACACTGGGTCTCTCTCTCAGCTTTCCGATGCTCAGCCTATATTTGCTATCGTCTACAGCATTCAACTACCATTAAGGTAAAACTCTTTTCACCAAAATTCAAGAAAATAGACCAAAACCAAAATTCTAAGACATAAAAATGTTGAAAAATGAGGTAACGATTTTCAGAGTAGGCCTTGCACAATCCATTTGTGGTAACATCTATGCACATGTTCCTGAAAACCGGAACTTTCTACTCTAAGGATAGATCATTCATTCTGGTGATTAAAAGTCACTCTCGCGCGGGATAAATTGTATATTTGTTAAAAATATAAATTAACAGGGTTATATTAAACGGTTATATACGGTTAATTTAAAACAATTAATGTATATATGGATATTTAATTAATTTTCTTTGTTTAAGCGTATAGCTGGTGAGACCATGTATCTCATATATAGAATTTTCCTCTGGCTACCTTGCATAAATAATTCGTTTACCAATGATCCGTAAATGATTTCAGTTATGGGCTAGATAATGTCAGGGATCAGGCTAATCACCAAATGTTTTAAACTAACAATCTTCAATTACTAATAGTTAGCTCAAACTCCTACAGGCTAGAGACTCTATACTTGACTGGTCTTTTAGTTGAAGTTCCTGTCAGCCAATGTTTTTGAATCAACAACATACGAGTACTATCGCATAGATGCTCGGTCTCTGTCCTCTTAATTGAAGTTACAACTCTATATGATCACCCTGACTCCTGGATGGCCAGCGTTTACATGCTATCATATGTAGCATTCAACTACCATATATGTATATCTCCTATGGCTTGGCTGTACTTCGCTAATAACGCTGTACCGTATACAAGCTGGACTCTCCTACTATCTCAGTAGATTAAAAAACACTGGGTCTCTCCGATGCTCAGCCTATATTTGCTATCGTCTACAGCATTCAACTACCATTAAGGTAAAACTCTTTTCACCAAAATTCAAGAAAATAGACCAAAACCAAAATTCTAAGACATAAAAATGTTGAAAAATGAGGTAACGATTTTCGGAGTAGGCCTTGCACAATCCATTTGTGGTAACATCTATGCACATGTTCCTGAAAACCGGAACTTTCTACTCTAAGGATAGATCATTCATTCTGGTGATTAAAAGTCACTCTCGCGCGGGATAAATTGTATATTTGTTAAAAATATAAATTAACAGGGTTATATTAAACGGTTATATATGGTTAATTTATACAATTAATGTATGTATGGATATTTAATTAATAATATAGAGGAAAAAACCAAACCATTAACATTTTTATTATGCTAGTATAACGTCATTAGCGTATAAGCGCTTTTTAGAACTGGTGTAATTTAAAAAGCATAAAACATAAATAAAACTCTAAACACCGAATGCAAACTTTTAAGTTCAAAGAAAACTCATACAGTCAATTTACTAGTTTCTGTGAAAACAATGTATCCGTGGTATTCTCTTTTCAGTCTAACACTGATAAAGTTCAGTAATGCTGGAGAAATGAAGTGCATAATTGTTAGATAAGAGCGCTGGCCGTATAACTAGAAATATTGTTGAAATTCTGCAACTCTTCTTTAGTCTATGAACTTCATACGTGTTGCAATAACTTCCTTATCAAGGTACTGGGACAAATTATTAGTTGAATACTCATTGTGTCTTCTTTAATCGCTTGATACAGAATGATCTCTGTCATCCTTCTACCTATTTATACCTTAGCAGACGTAAGCGCTGATTAATGCTATTTATAGAACATGTTCTGATTGGTCCATATATACATAGTATTTTATAACGAGTATTTGCTCTATCCAATATCTGGTTCCCATTAACTATTGTATATGACATAATGTGTGGTGTGATGTTGGGATCCAGCTATCGACATAATGACCCCAAATCAGCCACAAATGACCCAAATTCTATCATTAACAGCAATGCAACAATAATTACAGCAATGATAGCATGAAAAGGGAGTCGAGCACTATCTGTGCTTATGTGTTACGTTATCAATGAATCAGATACAAATTATTCTGACAAGCTCCAATTTCAGTTTACTTTTGTTTCTAATTCAAGCAGAGACTTTTTGACAGTAGAACACTTATACTCGTTTATATTCTACAAATTTTGTTTATTTAGATAGATAATATTTAGAATAAAATCTCGAAACATTTTCCTGTTGAGTATAAGCATTTACAATTATTATTTCAGAGAGATTATGAAAATGTCAGTACTAAAGATGAATTACCAAATGCCGAGAGCATTTTCGATTCTGAAAAGTCGGATGATATGGAACCTGTAACAGAATCAACAGTCGAACCTCGACGAAAATATAGACGGAATCGGCAGTTATTCAGGCATAGCCTAAGGTTATATTTGAATGTGCTTAGAATAACCTTACCACCCTCTTACGCATGAATTATGACCATGCAGATGTCCAGTCAAAACCTGTTGAAATCTTATATTCTCATATCAAAATAAAGAGGGTTTCCTAATTTGATTTACTGCAAAAGTTTTTAATCGGGCAGACGGCACTTAGCCATTAGCACCAAGTAGCACTCATTTTGTGACTTTGCTTCAGGATTTCCCAGTAGTAACTATCAATTCTTATTGATTTAATCGTTTTTTTTGTGTTTTATAACATCAAAATTTAATGTTCTTTTTCTGTATTTATGTGCATAAGGATAGTCGTATGATGAACTTCACAATTATTGTCATGGACGTTCATGTGATGTTTTGCTACAACATATTTAGTATGACGTTTCCCATTTATTATTGTAATGTCTAAACGTCAATGCATTGATTCAGAATTTAAATACTTGAAGATATGTTTAACATGGAAAGCGCTTGAAGTAAAATAAATGAAAATAACAGAAAAATACTCGGAAGTCTACCGCTGCTATTTCCAAGTAATTGAACTTGCATAAAGTTCATACCTGCAAAAAGATTTCAACTGACTGTAACTATATAAAAATATTCAAGACAGAAATATTAATATATATCTTTTCATTGTAAAGAAATGTCTTAATACAACAATATCTAGCTAATGAAAATAATTTTGTCTCCTACCACACAGTGGTTTGGGAGAAATATTGATTTACTATTGTCTGTGTGTCTGATAGTCTGTCTGTCACAAAGCTTTTCCGCACTCTAAGTCGAACATTTCTCATCCGATTTTCACCAAACTTAAACAACACGTGTTTGACCATAAGAACTTTGCAAAGTTCTATATCAAAACATATCGGCTCAGTCAATTTTGAATTATGACCCTTGAATTACTGACTGGATCAGTTGGTCTATACCATCTATTGACCATCTAGACAATTTTTCATAGGAACCATTCATCTGAACAATCCAGACAAACAGGTAGTTGTGGGAGACATGCGCTTTTCTCAAAAGCATCTCTAGTCGTTTAGTTTGATTTAACTTATTCAAGGGAAAATAGATAAATTCAAGAAAAAGTTTCAAATATTTTCATTCAGACATTAAATGGGATTGGAAAGAACGATGAATTACATTTGGCCGATAAATAAAGTATTTCTGAATAAAACTGGCATGCGAATGCATATTGCAAATTGTTTTTTTTTTTGTTGTTTTTTTTATTATTACACACGAAATATAATTTTATGATGCTCATACAATATCTTCCTAGAGTGCAGTATTCATTCGTCGTGCCGATACTGTCACTGGTGTTTTATCTTTTATTATAAGCCGAATTGTAGAGGACTAGAAGTTATTACCTTTTCCGGTGACCACTAAAACATAACTTTTTGTTTCAAGGAAATGGTGATGATAAACACGCAAAGATACCACTTATCTACAACAATCTCGCATCGGGAAATCAGAATACCGCTTAAATAATGATACATAGTTTCAGAGGATTAGTAAACACTCGCATTGTTGCACTGTGACTTGGGATAGAAAATATTGGACAATTGATCGATATGATTCTTCCTAAGTATTATGTATCATTACACCGAAACAAATTTCTAATGGTGCTACGGAAATTTTCATCCACGGGGCTATGGTAAAACATAACCCCAAACACCGGATGGCAATGCGGCAAAAGCGATGTTTTACTAATTCTCATAACTATCTTACATTACTCAACCGGTAAATTTAAATTCAATTTTCCGATGCGAGAATTAAGAAAGGAATGAGAAAATTAGACGATAATTATAGCCCTAAAAACCTCGCGAGGATTGTTAAATCTCGCTTGTATATATGTTTTTGGACAAGGCGAGAATGCGATACTTAAAATCATTTTTTCTCATTCTTAAGGTTTCATCTTCTTTAGAGTAATAACCAATGACAATTATTATGTATCTACACATTGGCTATAAAACAAAAGCGGTATAATTCTTTTTGTCCTTATGTCACACGGAATTGTACTTTTACACATGGATAATTTGAAATACTAGTGGATACTACGTTCGCTTTTAACAGAAATATATTGTACAATGTAGCAAATCACGATTTTATACATTTTTTTTAGAAATTATCATATTTACCAGTAAAAATTTGTAATTATAAACATTTATATAAAGTGATGGAAGAAATCCTGTAGAAAAAGACTTTGGGACAACATCAGCCTACATTTAGCCAGTATACAAGTATATCTTAGTCCCTAATTACGTCTAAAATCCGAATGAATAAATAACTTTTTAATAAGGTAATGCCATTGAATTATGCATGCAGAATTTAATATCAACAGAGTAGTGACTAACGTCTTCTGTAAGACACTTGTACATGTGTTTATACACTGATTGCAATTTTGATTTTCGTTGTTTTGATATTCTATTGCTTGGAAGTATATAATGATTGCAATTTTAATTCCCGTTGTTTTCATATTCTAGAACTTGGAAGTATTTACTGTTTGCAGTTTTAATTTCCGTTGTTTTCATATTCTAGAACTTGGAAGTATTTACTGTTTGCAGTTTTAATTTCCGTTGTTTTCATATTCTAGAACTTGGAAGTATTTACTGTTTGCAGTTTTAATTTCCGTTGTTTTCATATTCTAGAACTTGGAAGTATTTACTGTTTGCAGTTTTAATTTCCGTTGGTTTGATATTCTTGTGCTTGGAAGTTTATACTTATTATATATTAAGTTCCGCTGTTTTAATATTCTATTACTTTGAAGTGTATGCTAATTGTAGTATCAATTTCCGTTGTTTTGTAGTGCTCTTTATGCGGACATATCAGCAAACAATTCCAAAACCACTTCACTAGAGACGATATTTGCAGAAAGGCATTCTACAGAAGCATAGACCAAGGCGGAATAGCAAATAGGAAGTTCAGTGTTTGAGAAGACATATTGATTGCAAAGATGATGAAATAGATAATGAAATACAGAAAGATTAAAGTACGATGTTTCATCAAAAATTGAATAACATGTGAAAAAAATCTTATATTTATATCTTGTGTCATTATACATGTATTTCAATTTATTTTATGTTAAGCAGAATCTAGATCTTTTTTTTTTGTTTCACTCAAATAGTTTAATTGATTCATTAATGCAAATGCCAGATATTTATGTTTTACGGAAATAACAGGAGAATTACTTCATACTGTTCAATAACTGTTACTTTGAAATTGTTCAATAGGAAAAGAAAGGTCGGACGTCTATCACTTGTTCATACATTTCGAGCACTAATTTATGCAAATGTGAGCATTTTGGTAGGCATTTACTTATCTAAATTACAAATACTCTTTTATATATAGAAAACAATAAAATCAAATTTATTACAATACTATGGTCATTAAGTAAAAACAATGTATTTGACAAGGAAATGAGTTACAAAAATGTATATGTTTACTTAATCTTAACATAAAGGCAAGATGAGTAATTGCGTTTATGTACAAATGAACGATGGCTTTGCTATTTGGACCTTAATATTACGAGGGTCCTGCAAAATGTTATGTCACTAATGGGCTTCCTTAGTTTTATCCAAGGTATTTCTAAACGCTTCATTGCACTTGAATGGTGTGTCCAATAGCTGTCCTGCTATTGTAGGTGAAAGATATAGCCAGCTGTACAGGTATATTAGAAGGCAGTGTGCAAACAATTCTGAAAAAGCGTTTTGACCTGAGAAAGCGTTGCGCTAGGTGGGTACCTTATGTGCTCATAGAAGAGCAAAAGAAACAACGCCTTATATGTGCCCGGGGAACTTTTGAAAACATACAAAGGCTGTGATAGTCAGGCTATTTCTAACTTGCTAACAGGTGACAAAACCTTGGTGCACATGTTTGAGCCACAAAGAAGTGCTGATAATTAGCAAAGGAAGCTAAGATAAAAAACGCCCCTGTTTTGCCAAAATGAACCGTAAGTTCGTAAAAGATGTTGTACGCAATTTTCCTCAATTCTAGCGGGCCATTCGTTCAAGTGCCTTGTCCATCTGGTCATACAGTCACTGGACGATTCTACAAGAACTCTGTACTGAAGAAAGTGAAAATGTTTTACAGTTAGAAACGTCCAAGGAAATGATGGTCAGAAGTCCATCTTATACACGACAACGCCTCCTCTCATGAGTGCGAGGTTGTTAAGACTTTTTTTTAGGTTTTTGAAAAGGTGGAAGTTGTAAACTATCCGCCTTATTCACCTGACCTGTGTCCCTGTGACATTCTGTATTTCCAAGGCTTTAGAAAATGTTTTCTGGAAACAAATATAAGTCAGTCCAGACGTTCTCTTTGCCGCGCCATTTATCAGTGTCTCAAACAGATACCAAAAGAAGACTATTTATCTGTTTTTTAACAATTTGGTAAAAAGCTTACAAAAATGTGTTTTCGGTACACATTGTAGGTTTGCTAATGAAAACGAAGCACTTAAGAAATTCAAACCCAATGTCAGAACTTTTTGCAGGACCCTCGTAGTTCGAGTATATACAGAATAAATTAAAAAAATAAATATGGCGTCCAGTTAGGGAAAAGGTCTTTTAAAACAGACACAAAATGAAAAGCATGACAATTTGACTATGAAAAATAAAAAACATTCGTTGTTTCTTCTTTTCAACATTTTACCATCGATTTTACTGCCATAATCTCGATATCGTAATAGCATGTTTTCAGATTTTACTAGTTTTATTACAAAATTCTAGTAAAAGGATGGACACTACCCTTTTGTGGGCGGTGCTTCTAATACCGCCAAGATTAGTAAATATGTAACACATCAGTTAATTAGCTAGTCTGTGCAGTGCATTCAAACGCTATTTGGTCTAAAATTCCATCCCGTTTGTAGCTTTTCACGCAATGTATTGTATTTTGATACCATTATATATTTTGATACCATTTAAGACAAAATTTCATTCCATCCATTTTAGCATAAAACGATACGCCAAAAAACTTGTTGCGATGCACCGAAATGTGAAACCGTCCGACATGATATGGTGCCATGTAGCTCAATGTGAAGATGTTCGACGCAACCCGAGTTCGTGCAGTGTTAAATGAGATGAGACAGTGTCTAATGCATATTGAAACAGCGTTGTTTGATAATAGGCAATGTATTAATTCTTGAACTCATCGATGTGGGTTCGAGCCTCACTCAGGGCGTTGACTTCTTCATGTGAGGAAGCCATCCAGCTGGCTTACGGAAGGTCGGTAGTTTTACCAAGGTGCCTGCTCGTAATGAAATAATGCTGGAAAGTCGATAATGACCTATCATGTGTCTGTGCGACGTTAAATCCAAAAAAAAATATTGATCCATGCAACACAATGTGAAACCGTCAAACACAACTTCTATACGTGCAAAGCAAAACGGAGTGACTCACTGCAACTTGATGTCGTCTAATGCATATTGAAACCGTTTTATGTAAAACCAAGCGGCGAATAAGTCATAGTGATCGTTCGAGAAAAAGTTCTAGTTATCGTTCGAGAAAAAAGTTCTGCATGGTGTTTATAGACCAGTGTGGATTTGTTTTTCCAAATCACCTCACATGTCTATAAACCCCTCGTAGACATATTCCGAGATAACTGACTTACCTACGTGCTCCTTTGTTTTAAGTAGTCCAGGCTGGTTTTGAGTTTGTAAAACGTTTGTTTTAAGTACGTAAAATTGAAACAAATATATAAACATAGGGAAAAAGCCAAAATGGTCGGGTACAAAAATCATTATAGGTTAGCAATGTTTGTATTATCTAAACACATTCATTCATAATACGGATTCATCAGGATATGACACAGAAATCATTTTATCATATTTTTTAACACCTTTGAAATGGCTGTAAGTTTATTTATTTTCTTAATTAGGTACGTTGTCGTATATAGGTACATGTATTTATATAGATCTATCATTGCATAAAACAAGATTGTCTGAGTCATTTGAATACCCCAAGCTCTTGTATGTTTTAGTAAAATTATCTGATAAGTACATTTCCCAAACAAGGTACATTACTTTGACTGGGGAATATATCTGGGTACTGTAAGAACAACAGAAAATTACAAACGTTTGGATAACACTGTTTATAAACCTTGACAACGTAAGATAATAATAAATAAACAGATACTGAAAATTGTGTTCCCTTCAATTTGTTCTTGTATTACTCCCCGTAAGGCACAACCCTGAATGAGGTAATATACTATATTTACATTAGAAAAGACGAAATGTTTCAATATTTTGTCGTATAAGAAAAACTATTGTTCATACTTTCAATAAAGATTAATCATGATGACAGATGACAGGTTTTAAATGTAAACAATGCATGTTGCGTTAAACATCTTCACATTGGACTGCATTGCATCAAGTTTTTCTACATCGCTCTTTATTACACAAAGCGGTCTCAATACACATTAGACGGCGTCTAGTTGTAGTAAAGTCATTTCATTTAACCTGCAGGTACTCATTTTGTGTTAAAGGGCTTCCCATTGAGTTGCATAATATGTTTTGTTGGATAATTTCATATTACGTTGCATCGCAACAAGTTTTTCAATGCATCGTTTCATGTTTAACTGAGCAACATGAAGTTTTATGTTAAATGGTTTCAAAATATAATGCTTGAATCCAAATTTATTGGACGGGAGTTTTAAACTATAGACTTCGTGGAAATGCACTGCACTGACTGACTTGTGAATGGTTATTTATTTACATATTGACTAATTTTGGCGATAAACGCCGCCCATACCATTTTTCGATGTTCTTTCTGTACAATCGAGCTTAAGTTCACAGTTTTAACTTCGATCATTAAAACTAGTCCTTTTCTTCTCTTGTATCTCAAGCTCACAGTGTATGAAATAATTCTAAACGTTAGAAATAAATTCGTTCTACATCCTAACATAGAAGAACCCTACAAATATTTAATCGCCTTGTCGGCGCAGAATTACTCTTTTTGGTAATAAGTAACGGAACATTCAGCTAGGCGAAGGGCCGTTTAAACTTAAAATTAAATTTTTCTGCGTTTAGACGAGTGATGAAACTGGAACAGCTGTACATGTTTCAAAGAAATCTTAACTTAATGTCACTTTATCCATTAAGAAACTTGTTTTCAGATCTTTTGCATTATCTTGCTTGAAAACTAAGTTGTACCTATGTAATTTATGCACGCGATGCATCAATAAGATACTGTTGAAACTAGAATGTTTAAAAATTTGTTAAAAGAGAGTTCGATGTTACATGATTTAATGATTTAACCGAAATTTAGAAAACAATAATTGTATGATGAAAGTTTAAAAAAAAAAAAAAAAACATCTCCCGCCTGATATTTTTTCACGTTTGTAAACGGTTCAAGATGCCTTTAGAAAAATACAGCGGTTGCCATAAATTGCTTAATAAACGGAGACGGATGTTACTGTTTATTAAATATTGTGTTTATTTATACTTTGAAAAGAACTTTACAGAATATTCTCATCAAAACCATTCAAGCCGTTAACAATTGCGCTATGAGTTATTTAAACATGAATAACAAAATATTGATAAAGCCTAGACAAGATATAAAAGTTGGAAAATCAGTGAAGGATAACATATTGGTTTACACTTTTAAAAGTGTTGTGAAACGAAAGCAGATTTAAACAGACATTTTAAAGTTGATAATGTATCGGCATATCTAATTTTGTTGGGAAAAGAATTCCATAGTCTGTGATTTTGAATGCAAAAGAACAAGTGCCATGCATTGACAGTTGCTTTTTAATCATTTGTTTATCATCGCAAGTGCCTTTTAATTTGATATTACGTACTCGAACACAAGTGGTAATTCATGTCTAAAACTTAATCTAATCGATGCATTCAAAAACTAAACAGTTAGGCCTAAGTGTCTATAAATCCGAACATTTAGTTATGAAGCGTATAACATTCATTGTTGTTGCAATTTGTTCTTAATGCTTTGAAAAACACTCGTTTACGAGAATTAACTTGAAAGAAGTCCAACAGAAGTATGTTTTTGAAAGGCGGTGAAATATAAGCAGCTTTATCATGATTTGTGTATGAAAATGATAGTTAAAATTTTAATGTGAATTTAGAAATCGGTGTATGCAGTTATGTAAAAAAGAACAATGATTTATATGATAAAAATATCATGATTTTTTATTGCCCTACGAGTAAAACAGTAAACAGCATTTTTACAGCACCGTAAGGCTAAATGGGTTGATACTTTCGATATACTTTGAAATTCCCTTTAATCCTAGAGCAAATAAAATAAAATAAAAAATATTAAATCAGTCTAATTAAGCATAAATGGGAAGAACGATGAGGAGTTTATCGTGTTTTCGTGCAGTTCCTGTGTATCAAAGGTTTATTAGTTTGTTTAGATCTGTTCATAGCAATTATGATAAATTCCTTGAAATTGGTCATTGAACATATACCGTAACATTTGCCTTCTTTATACCAGTGCAACGTGAAAAGAAAAAGTGATCAAAGGATCATATAACCTTAGTAGACGATAATATCTTGAACTTTTGCGTCAATGTTTATATTACGTCACAGTTATAACATGTCGTCAGCAATGTTTTTAAAAAAGAATTAGTGTTATAATTATATGATTTGAAAACTATCTTTGATTTGCTTTGTATTTTAAATATTGCATTCGATCACTATAACGATTACACAATCTTATCCATATCGATGTAAAAGTACAGTTCCTTTGATTATTTCGTATTTTCTTGCAAATTGATTTGTATAATTTGCATAATAATCGTTTGAAATCCGACCATTTCTATAATATGTGCGTGCGTATGTGTGTGCGTGGTTGCATATGTGTTTTAATTTAATGATGCTTTCACCCGTTCACTTGTTCGAACTTAATTTTAGTAAGTAACATACAATTTCCAAATATTACTAGAAAGGGTAAAATAATTACTTCAAATGAATTGTTTACGTCCGATTTTCTGGGAGAACATTAGTTTTACTTATGGATTACACTTAGTCTAGCAACCTTCCGGTAGAAATAATATCTTGACATGAAAAACAAAATAAGACATCATCAAAACTCCTGTAGCGTTTAAAGGACAGTAAATCTGATAGTGTTATAAAGTTAATACTTTTTCTACATCAACAACTTACGAACCAGATACACAGTCCTGAGTGAAGTAAATTAATTACAAAAGAAAACTGTACTTTGAAATGCATTTAATACCATAAGACAAGTATTATTAGGCAATGCCTTTACAGTACTTGTTGTGTGTACATTTTATCATTTTGTTTGCAATGTCACATCTATATATTACATGAAAATACAGAAAAAGTTGTTATCACGCTTTTAACTGCGATTGGACGGAAAATCTCAATTTTAGCGTCTACAAAGCTGGGTTTGCGAAACTAAGAATGAATGCATTTAACCGAATTCTAACCGGCATATTTAATCGTTTAATTTTTTACTCGTATTGTTTGGTCAATCCGCAAGTAACTGGCAGCAGAGATGATAGAATAAATAATAGATATATCTAATATCGCCAAAAAATTAGTTCGCCTCAATCCATGCTAAAATGTCTAGGTCTTTTATGGTAAGCGGACAGTATCAAAAAATACATCAACTTAATTGTCAAATGCACGAGACTCTATGTTTATAAAAAAGGAACTGACCTTACAGCATACAACACGCATAAATTATTTCAGTTACACCCAGGTATTTAAAATAGCTGATCTTAAAATTGCTGTTTTACAAAATTAAAAACAGTAGAGCTGACGCGAAGTTGCTCTGTTGTTTGTTTAAATTTTTCTTCAAGAGATTAAAAACAACACTTACGGAAGCTTCGAGGTGTTTTTATCTCGAGGCTACGAGTAGCTTACGAGGGAACAAGGTTGTGTACCGTTAGTTCAAAATAGTTTATATATCAAGTACACAAGATAACAAGAGGATCATCATAACCCTTGATCGCTCACCTGAGTAATATGAGCTACATGTATTACATGTCAAACTGATGCTAAAATATTAAGAAAGTAGGTCAGTAGGTCACATTCATGGTAACTGAAAGTAAGTTTTACAATCAGTGTGCAAAACTGTACATATACACGTCACCCAAATTTCAAGGATAAGAAATTAGGTCAGAAGGGCAAGTTTATGGTCACTTTAAGTCAGTTTTTAGACTGATGTGCAAAACTGTATATGTCACCACAATTTGAAAGCTGTATCTTAAAAAACAAGAATGTAGGTCAGATGGTCAAATTCATGTTCATTGAAAGTAAGTTCAAAACTGTCCATGTCATCCAAATGATCTTAAAAAAAAACAAGAACGTAAGACAGTAGATCACATTCATGGTTACTGAAAGTCACTTAAGATCGGTATGCAAAACTGTACATGTAATCCAAATTTCAGGGCTGTATCTTTAAAGAAAGAAAGCAGGTAAGTATAATTTTATTTGAAGTATTTCCTCGATACAATTATTATAAAATATTACCAAAAGAGCAAATACTTCGAAACTCTTAATTATCCCTACCCGCAAGTAAAGTTGATTTTTGATGTACATGCTTTTTATCTCATAAAGATTAGTGACTTTCCTGTATGAGCGTCTTCAGGCTATTTGAATTATATAACCTGATTCTGTATAACTAAATACCGTGTACAAAAACACGTATTATCTTTCTTATCATTTTACTGCTTAGCAATTTCACTGCACACAAAGTATTAGGCTAGCCACTATTCTGATAATAAATTTTACTCTTTTGAAATTTGTTTTTTAGATAGTTTGTTTCAGAGAACTGATGGTAATATTAACATGTACAGAATAAAGGATATAGACTACATTCGCAATTTAAAAAAAATAAATAAATAAAAAAGTAATATATATTCCCCTGGAGCTAGTCTAACAGTATCAGTTCAAAAAGATGGGCAATTTTGGAAGTAATTAAAAGACTGAAAATTTGTTGGATCACTGAACACACAGGGTATTCTATCATATCCAAATACTTCAAAGTCTAAATCAAATGCCTGTTGTATTAAGTATACTGATGATTTAGGAAGTGAACTCAAAGCTTGTACAAGCGCTGCTTGTCGACTGTTCTGCAAGTCCTCTGAATCACTCCCGTCATAAGCATTCTTTAGAGCTGATTCAAACTGTTTTCTTGTTACGTTACGTACCTCCTCATTTTAAAACTGATGATTCCTCGGCTCTGAAGCCTGCTCCAAACTTTGAACAAAGCACATCCAAATGGCACTTCACATTCAGCTACAATTCTTTACTGAGTAAACACCCAACCGGCGGAGACTTTACTTACATCTAATTTGGCGTCTTTTTTAAAATCATCAAATTTAGTTTTATCTGAAAGTTTACATTCATCAACAATACACATTTTATCTTTAATTGCATCATATTTCCCAATGTAATCGAATGAGACATTACATGCTAAGCAATTCAAATGCACATCTAAACATGGTGTTGATAAAACATTATGCAAGGTATAACTAAGATTTTCCGAGAATGTTACGTCATAACCACACTTAACATCACTTTTTCTTCGTTTTTTTCACTATCTGTTTCCCATCTGATTTCCAGTAGTAGATATTTGGTGGACAGAATTTATCAAGCCATCAAGAAAACAGTTTACTATAAGGGTCCCTCACAATTATAACACTTTTTGTATGGCTAAAAACTTCAACAATGTTTGTCAAGTTTTTAACCTCCAATGACCGAAACCCTCCTTTCTCAATGTACCTTCCCCAACCCAATATTTGTTGCATTAGAAACATTTCGCCTACCTCCGGCTAATTCGTTTCCAGAATGTACTCCCAGTCTTTTCGATTGTGCAGAAAGGCATACGTTTATTTTCCACATACTTTAAATTATTTGCTACGCCATTTTGTATACATCTTTCATCAGTATGAATCTTCTCAACTTTAGAACATGCTTTCTGAAGATGTCCATTTTCCTAAAAGGTATGACAAAGTATATCAATTAAATATTACTGAAAAAATATACAAAGAAGTCGACGAAACGTTTATCGCCCACTACAAAAGATAATAGGTAAGGGGATATTTCTCAGAATCACGGAGCACCAAAAAAAAAAAAAAAAAACACAGCCCCAGAGCCACGCATTTACATAGTAGGCCCACAATAAAAAGGAGTTGTAATGGAAAAATATTTCAGACGGGTTGCTTCAAACATCCAACAAGTACATATAAAATTATGCTAAATATTGATGTAGGGGAAGAAATGGCAAGGGGCGAAATGGGGTCGTGGGTGGTGGAGGGGGGAATACGAAGGGGAAAGTTGAAAGGACGAATATACAAGGGATTGCCATGTTCTTTAAAAAAAGATGCACTGTACAACGCAAACCACAGTAGCGCAGACATTCATGTACCAAAGATAAATACACAACTACGATCAACTAAATAACATAGAAAAACAAACAAGCAACACATAAGAAAACAGTAAGGCTCCGTTATAGACTCACAAGCATACAAACGCACCCACACACGTAGGAAAAACATCCTTAGGCATTAAAACTTAACTGAGATATTCTTTAATCTCTTGCTCAACTTTACATATACAGAAATAGGCTAACATTGTCGTTGTAATAAGATTTAATATATGGTTTATGTTTATATATAAGTAAAGGAGACATTGAACATGTTACCTGAGCGATCGACCTTTTGCTGGAAGTATTATCATTTTCCTTTGCGACTTCACTGGTCCCAGCAATTTCAGAGTCCTCCTTTCTTGTAAAATCACCATGTTTGAGACTTGGGAAAAGCAAAGTTGGCGTAAAGATAAAAGTACTTATAAGTGAATCTGCCAAACCAGAAAAGAATATAAATAGACAATTGTCAATATACCCGGTATTGTTGTCACGTTAACGTACAGTCTTCCCTTCAAGGATTTGTACCTGTCAACATTGTTGCCTCTTACTTCACAGCATATTCTTCTATTATATGATTCTTAATTATTTCTGGCATTAATGCCTCCTTAAAGTAAAAGTTTTTCCTCAAATGTTCGTATATATGTATACTCGACACTGTTTTCCCCCTAAACAGTCTTTCTCTGATATGTATACCCAACATTGTTACCCGCTATTTTAACCGTTTTTCTCTTATCTTTATACCTGTCATTGTTTCCCACGAAACGTAACGGCCTCCCCTCATCTTTATACCCGACATTGTTACTCCCGAAACGAAGTAGGCTTTCCCTGATATGTAAAAGCAACATCGAAACCCAAATCCTAACGGCCTTTCCCTCTTGTGAATACCCGACATTGTTACACATTAACGTTATGTGTAAACCCAACGTTGTTACCCCGGAAACGTAACGGCCTTTTCCTCATGTATATACCCGACATTGTTACCCCCTAAACGTTCCAATCTTTTCCTGAAATGTAAACCGAACATTGTAACCACGGAAACGTAGCGGTCTTTCCCACATCTGTATACACAACAGTGTTACCCACTAAACGTCATTACCGTTCCCTGATATGCACAACCGACATTGTTAACAATGTCTTTCTTTCATCTGTATACCCGACATTGCAACCCTTCAAACGAAACAATCTTTCTCAGAGTCTGATGAATACCCTTAAGATTGTCGCCCTTTAAACGTAACAGACTTTCTCTCATCTGTATTTCCGATATTGTTACTCCCTGATTTATGGACAGATTTATCATTTCTTACATAACGTTTCTGTACATGTGAAAAACACAATCATGTTTATCTGTACGTGTGAAAACACGATCTTATTTATGTACTTACGTGCGGACTGAAAAAGGCTAGACTTTATATCCATTACTGAAGAGTGAAGTGATGAGCAAAATACAGTTTTATTTCGACCCGCCTCGGCGGGACAATATTATGGTAGGAATTTTTATATGAAATCTACGAAAAAGTAAAAAAAAATCTTGGTTGTGGAGAAACGAAACTTTGTTAAAACGTTCCCGCAAAGAAATAATTGTTTGAGTCAAACCAGCAGCTGTGCTTGATTGTAATTTGAATACACCCTCTCAAGACCTCTCTGTCCCTGTCTCTTTGTTTCTTTGTCTCTTTCTTTCTGGCGGGCTCAAAATCCGTAGGTGAACGCTTAACCACTGAGCTATCATGGCACACGATTCGAATTTCAGTGACGTTTAACAGTGTTCAGGACATGGTACAGAATGAATGAGTATAAACTCTGTGGAGATTATGTCATGTAATGATTAATTTTGCTGATAAATTGTTTGCTTTGGGTTAAACGCAGTTTATCAACAGTATTTCAGTTATTATTACGGTAGTTAATTAACCTAGCCAATGTTCCTAGATTCTGTACCAGTATAGATTTGTTCTCCGCAATAAATGCCTACTTCCCTACATTAAGCAGAGGTGGAGGAGGAATGATTTCAGATAAAATGTCTTTTATCAAATCTTTACGGAGAACATACTCCTCCTAGATCTGCGCCCTACTGAGCTATGCGGGTGGGCAGTATTTTAACTGTCTTTGTTATAAAGCCCACGCGGATATTGTACATTGCTGTAACATTTTGAGAGCATCTTTTGTATATCTAGGGGATGAAGGTCTGTCACCAAGTTTTAGAAAACTTATCAGGAGTAAGGCGTTTGTTAATAAATTTGTACTATATCGCAGGAAACCTTGTTACATGTAATAAACAACTTTAACCAAAGAAATATACTTTCCAGCAATAAAAAAAATATAAAAAGTATAAAATATGTTAAAATATGTTAAGATAAAATTTTGAGATATTCAAGTTCATATATTGTTCGTCATTATGGGGTGCCGTTTTACTATTTTCTAGCCATTTTCTATCAACAAATCATTTTTTATATAAAAAATCAGTCGATTTTAGGATATTAATAACTATTTTTGAACGAAGAAAATGCTGTCATATTTTAAATAAAAAAATGATTTTTTTTTACATCCAAAACTGAACATTTGATATCGAAACATTTTTCTAGCCACCAGGAATTCGATTTCTTCTTAACGGAAAGGCATTTCTTGATAACAAAAAATAGTTCTATTTTTATATCAGAAAATCGAATTCTTGATGTCAAGAAATTGATCTCTGATATCAAGTCATAATTTCTTGATAACCGGAAATACGAATTATTTTTGATATCCAGCATTCGATATCTGGATATTAAGTAATCATTTTTATATATCAAGAATCCTGTTCCTTAATTGTAATCAAAAGATCGATTTCTTGATATCAAAAACTGGTTAGTATTTCTTGTTATCAAAAAATCCCGCTTTTCTAAAATAGACATGCAACTGGTGATAATGAACATGATCCTGTTCGATCCATCTATATTTAGATCGGAAAGTGCTGCATTTTTATATAAAATAGGTTTGTTTTCGTATATGAAAATTGACTGTTTGATATGTAGAAGTCGATTTTTGTTTAGAAAATCATTTAGTGATATCAAGAGATTGATTTTCTGATATATAAAATATTAATGATTTGTTGACATCATGAAATGTTTTTTCTGATATCAAAAATATAATTCTTGATATCAAGAATTCGAATTTTTGATATCAAGATGTGATTTTCTGAGATAAAAAAAATCCTAGAAAATAGTAAAATAGCGAATATGTCTGTAAATATCAGATGACAAGTTTAAGTTGATTGTTTGAACAAGTCATTTTCATTTTTTTTTTCTTAATGAATTTTGAAAAGGGTAATACTTTGCTATAAAAATGAAAACTTTATTGAAACAATATGTAAATTTTATCACTTTCGTTTTCCGCCCCAAGGTGCTCATTCGTGCATTATCACATGCACGAGTATCAGGCTAGAACCACCAGATTTGATATCTTCCTCACATGAAATAATTCTACATTAAACTTTCTCATTTTGACATAAAGGCCTTTTCGGAAACATGGTTATCGCCTGATATTACTAATGATCAGCTCCTTTTACCAACTTTTCAACAACCAGAACGTAAAGGCCGTGACTCAGGTGGTTAAGGAGGAATTATTTTATATATGTGAAAAATTCCTTGTCGTATAAACGCCGATATGACCTTGAAATTATTGGAATTGTATATGGATTGAAATTTTAATTCATAGTAACAAAAAACTTCTTCTTGGCTTGTTTTATCGCCCACCTAATTCAAATGCTTTTACAGATCAACGTATTTAAGAATCTATTGACTTAGCACATAATACTGGAATTGAAGACTTAGTTATAACTGGTGACTTTAATTTAAATACAGCCAATACTACTTCGGCTAGGAAATTACTGCTTTACGTACCCAATTTGGGCTTCCACAATGTACTGATGAGCCGACACACTTTACCTAACATTCATCATGCGTTACTGATCTTTTCTTACTTCGTAACAAAAACTCCTTCCTTCCATGTGAAGTTGGTGATCTCTTTTCAGAACAGAATATTCGTTTTCATTGTCCCATATTAGCTTTCTTTAAATTTGTGGAACTAAAATCTGCTTGATTTAAACGACATAATATTATATGGCTTTATGACAAAGACAGCTATAACGACTTTCGTCGCGAACTCTTTATTACTGACTGGAATGCTTTGTACAATCGGGATATTATTGTTAGGGTGAATAATTTTACTTCGTATCTACGCGACCTTTATGTAAGATTTATACCTAATCGAACCGTGAATATAAATCAACATGAACCTAAGTGGCTAACATATTCGATTAGATGTCTGATTCGCAAACGTAAACGCTTGTACCACCGTGCTCGTTTAACAAACCTTACTTCTGACTGGAATAAATTTCGCACATTACGCAACCACATTATATCGGATATCAAACTTGCAAAGAAACAACATTCGGACATAGCTATTGACTTTCTATTAAATAACCGTGGTAATAAGTCGTGGTGGTCAGTCATAAAAGCGTTTATGTCACCAAGCTGTACTAATTCCATACCACCGTTACAAGTTAATTCAGATATATTGCATGATGATGTTGAAAAGGCAAATGCATTCAATAACTTCTTTGTTACTAAAACATAACTAAAAGCTAACCCTCAAGTTGATCCCCAACCACCTCACTACAATGTTAGTACCCAACTATCTAACATACATTTCGAGCCTGATGAACTTGTTTCAATTTTGCAGTCGCTACCACTCGGAAAAGCCACTGGCCCTGACCTTATACAAATCGTATTCTAAGGGAAGGAGCTGATCAGTAAAGTGTTCCTTTAAGCTGTATTTTTAATAAGTCTCTCGAGGAAGGTATATTTCTTACTCAGTGGAAATTAGCCAATGTATGTCCTGTTTATAAAATGGACGACAAATCACTCATTTCAAATTAAAGATCAATTTCCCTTCTTTCTACAATGAGCAATGTTTTTGAGCGGGTTATGTATAAACATGTTTTTAACCATCTAGTAATACCAGTCTGGATTCTTACCTCAAGATTCTACAACAAACCAGTTGACATATTTATATCATAAATTTTATGAAGATGTTGACTCTGGTAAAGAATTACACGTCTAAAACTTAAAGGCCTAGATTCACTACTATATAAGTGCCCCCCCCCCCCCCCAATCCAATATACAACTCCCATCTTATCTGCTGCTTATCAGCGATTATGTAACAGTAACTGATTAGAGGGCAATTAGCACAGCAGGGACCCCAACTAGATCATGAAGATGTGTGCAGTGGAGTTGAAAGAAATTATGTTTTCTTCAGTGAATGTTGAATGATAATAATAATAATTATTATTTAGGTATTATATAGATGATAATAACATGTTTTTTAAAATATCACAATTCTCCAGACAGAATTTGAAAAAAAAAATAAATACTTGCATATTTCTTTAAGTAAGTTTCGCATTATTTCATTATTGTGAAAATAAGTTTCTGATTATTTTATTATTGTGTTTGATCAACAAATAATTTTCTTTACATAGAAATGCAAAAAAAAACAACAACTAGTATAACTTTAAAAATTATCATTTATTCATTAATTTAAAATAAATTACATTGAACATTTCCCCTTCTCACTAATTGATACACTTGTAAGGTAGACTGACTCTCCAATAAACAATGACCCTTGTTTATTGGAGCCATACTGTGATGGTCATTAGCCCCCAACAGTGCTGGTGAAGACAGAAATCCCTTGGCCCACTGCCAAAATCTAGGCCTTTAAGGCTATTGGACTGTCAAATAAAGTTATTTCCTGGTTTGAAAATTATTTGTTGAATAGATATCAGCAAGTACAACTTCATGGTAAATCATCAAGATCGGCTAAAATTGAAGTAGGAATTCCCCTGGGTTCTATTTTAGGTCCTTTGCTTTTTAAATCTATATTAACTACATTGTAGGCGGTATTCAAGCAAATATAAGACTTTTTGCTGGTGATACTAGCCTTTCGATATAAGTGAACAATCCTACTCACGCAGCAAATATCCTTAATAGTGATTTACAGAAAATAGAATTGTGGTCTGAAACATGGCTAGTTATTTTTAATGCCCAAAAGACAAAGTTTATGATTATATCTAGAAAAAACAGCAAACCATTTCATCCACCAATAGTCATGAAAGATCAGCAAATTGCTGAAGTAACTGAAGATAAACACTTCGGACTATTTCTTCCTAATAAGTGTACATGGCGTTGACATTTTAATTATATCATGGACAAAGCATGGGGTAAAGTAAATGTTCTAAGGTCACTCAAATTCAAACTTGATAGAAAGTCATAAGACACAGTTTACTTTTCTTTATAAGACCTCTCTTGGAATACAGTGATGTTGCATTTGATACTTGTTATTTATATGCAAAACAAGAATTGGACAAAATTCAGTCTGAAGAGGCAAAAATAGTGACAGGTACAACCAGATAAGTGTCACTTGAAAAGCTTTATTATGACACAGGCTGGCAAATGCTTGAAAAAAGACGTTATATTCATAAATTAACAATTTTTTACAAATTCAGCATTCTCTGGTCCCTGACTACCTAGACTCTCTTATCCCTACGAGAATTAGTGAGTCCAGATATAACTTACGTAATCCAGACTGCATCCCGCCATAGCAAGTGAAACGTCTTTGTTTTACAACTCCTTCTTTCCGTCTACCATTAGAGCCCGGAACTCATTACCTGACGGATTAAAAAACGCCCCGTCTTTGAATATATTCAAGAACCTTCTAAGTAATATAAATAGGCCACCAAAAGTCCCTTCTTACTTCTTTCTTGGACTAAGAAAACTTCAAATTCTACATACCCGCTTGCGTACCGAATGTAGCGCATTGAATGCACATCTGTTTGCTAGGAATATTGTGGATTCACCGCAATGCCAATGTGAGGAATCGAGTTTTCATTACCTTTTCTCTTGTCCTTTTTACATCGATGAAAGAAGTATTCTACTGGATGGTGTAAATTCAGTTGCTTTGAATATTGATATTACTACTAATTTATTACTCTATGGCAATTCCTACCTAACAGAGAATATAAATACACAAATATTTAAATTAGTCTGTAGGTTCATTGAGTCTTCTAAACGTTCTGAAATCAACCATCTGCCCATTCTCGTCAAGTCTTTGTGTGTCGAACTTACATTTTTCACTTTTCTGCATTTATAATCAAAAATTTTACTTGATGACATTTATGTAAAATTGACTCTATTAGTAATCTCATATACTACCCTGAATGTGTAATTGTTTCATATAGGAAAAGATCTATATAATACGAAAGACCCGTGGTGAAATTTCAACTTCACTATTTCACGATTTCTGCTTCATGATTTCACGATTTCCACTTCATGAATTCACGAATTCACGATTTCTGCTTCCTGATTTCACGATTTCCACTTCATGATTTCACGATTTCCACTTCATGAATTCACGATTTCACGAATTCACGATTTCACGAAAAAACTTCACGATTTCTTGATTTCACGATTTCATGATTTCACGATTTCTTGATTTCACGTTTTCCACTTCATGAATTCACGATTTCACGATTTCTGCTTTCTGAATTCACGATTTCCACTTCATGAATTCACGATTTCACGATTTCCACTTCATGAATTCACGATTTCACGAAAAAACTTCACGATTTCTTAATTTCACGATTTCCACTTCATGAATTCACGATTTCACGATTTCTAATCAAAAATTTTACTTCATGACATTTATGTAAAATTGACTCTATTAGTAATCTCATATACTACCCTGAATGTGTAATTGTTTCATATAGGAAAAGATCTATATAATACGAAAGACCCGTGGTGACATTTCAACTTCATTATTTCACGATTTCTGCTTCATGATTTCACGATTTCCACTTCATGAATTCACGATTTCACGAAAAAACTTCACGATTTCTTAATTTCACGATTTCCACTTCATGAATTCACGATTTCACGATTTCTAATCAAAAATTTTACTTCATGACATTTATGTAAAATTGACTCTATTAGTAATCTCATATACTACCTGAATGTGAATTGTTTCATATAGGAAAAGATTTATATAATCGAAAGACCCGTGGTGACATTTCAGCTTCATTATTTCACGATTTCTGCTTCATGATTTCACGATTTCCACTTCATGAATTCACGATTTCACGATTTCTGCTTCCTGATTTCACTATTTCCACTTCATGAATTCACGATTTCACGATTTCCACTTCATGGATTCACGATTTCACGAATTCACGATTTCACGAAAAAACTTCACGATTTCTTGATTTCACGATTTCATGATTTCACGATTTCTTGATTTCACGATTTCTGCTTCCTGAATTCACGATTTCCACTTCATGAATTTCACGATTTTCACGATTTACATTCCATTCTGAATTCACGATTCACGATTTCCACTTCATGAATTCACGATTTCACGACTTCACGAATTTCACGAATTTCACGATTTCTATTCACGATTCAGATTCACTTCATGATTTCACGATTTCACTTCACGAATTCACGATTTCCACTTGATGAATTCACGATTTACGATCACTTCACGATTTCTTGATTTCACGTTTTCCACTTCATGAATTCACGATTTCACGATTTCTGCTTCCTGAATTCACGATTTCCACTTCATGAATTCACGATTTTACGAAAAAAACTTCACAATTTCTTGAATTCACGATTTCACGATTTCCACTTCTTGAATTCACGATTTCACGATTTCCACTTCACGAATTCACGATTTCACGATTTTCACTTCACAAATTCACGATTTCCACTTCACGAATTCACGATTTCCACTTCACGAATTCATGATTTCCACTTGATGAATTCACGATTTTACGATTGTGAAATCTAGAATTCATGAAGTGGAAATTGTGAAATCGTGAATTCGTGAAGTGGAAATCGTGAAATCGTGAATTCGTGAAGTGGAAATCGCGAATTCATGAAGTGGAGATTGTGAAATCGTGAATTCAAGAAATCGTCAAATCATGAAATCGTGAAATCAAGAAATCGTGAAGTTTTTTTTCGTAAAATCGTGAATTGATGAAGTGGAAATCGTGAATTCAGGAAGCAGAAATCGTGAAATCGTGAATTCATGCAGTGGAAATCGTGAATTCAGAAAGCAGAAATCGTGAAATCATGAAATCGTGAAATCAAGAAATCGTGAAGTTTTTTCGTGAAATCGTGAATTCGTGAAATCGTGAATTCATGAAGTGGAAATCGTGAAATCGTGAATTCATGAAGTGGAAATAGTGAAATCAGGAAGCAGAAATCGTGAATTCGTGAATTCATGAAGTGGAAATCGTGAAATCATGAAGCAGAAATCGTGAAATAATGAAGTTGAAATGTCACCACGGGTCTTTCGTATTATATAGATCTTTTCCTATATGAAACAATTACACATTCAGGGTAGTATATGAGATTACTAATAGAGTCAATTTTACATAAATGTCATCAAGTAAAATTTTTGATTATAAATGTAGAAAAGTGAAAATAGTAAGTTCGACACACAAAGACTTGACGAGAATGGGCAGATGGTTGATTTCAGAACGTTTAGAAGACTCAATGAACCTACAGACTAATTTAAATATTTGTGTGTTTATATTCTCTGTTAGGTAGGAATTGCCATAGAGTAATAAATTAGTAGTAATATCAATATTCAAAGCAACTGAATTTACACCATCCAGTAGAATACTTCTTTCATCGATGTAAAAAGGACAAGAGAAAAGGTAATGAAAACTCGATTCCTCACATTGGCATTGCGGTGAATCCACAATATTCCTAGCAAACAGATGTGCATTCAATGCGCTACATTCGGTACGCAAGCGGGTATGTAGAATTTGAAGTTTTCTTAGTCCAAGAAAGAAGTAAGAAGGGACTTTTGGTGGCCTATTTATATTACTTAGAAGGTTCTTGAATATATTCAAAGACGGGGCGTTTTTTAATCCGTCAGGTAATGAGTTCCGGGCTCTAATGGTAGACGGAAAGAAGGAGTTGTAAAACAAAGACGTTTCACTTGCTATGGCGGGATGCAGTCTGGATTACGTAAGTTATATCTGGACTCACTAATTCTCGTAGGGATAAGAGAGTCTAGGTAGTCAGGGACCGGAGAATGCTGAATTTGTAAAACATTGTTAATTTATGAATATACCGTCTTTTTTCAAGCATTTGCCAGCCTGTTTCATAATAAAGCTTTTCAAGTGACACTTATCTGGTTGTACCTGTCACTATTTTTGCCTCTTCAGACTGAATTTTTTCCAATTCTTGTTTTGCATATAAATAACAAGTATCAAATGCAACATCACTGTATTCCAAGAGAGGTCTTATAAAGAAAAGTAAACTGTGTCTTATGACTTTCTATCAAGTTTGAATTTGAGTGACCTTAGAACATTTACTTTACCCCATGCTTTGTCCATGATATAATTAAAATGTCAACGCCATGTACACTTATTAGGAAGAAATAGTCCGAAGTGTTTATCTTCAGTTACTTCAGCAATTTGCTGATCTTTCATGACTATTGGTGGATGAAATGGTTTGCTGTTTTTTCTAGATATAATCATAAACTTTGTCTTTTGGGCATTAAAAATAACTAGCCATGTTTCAGACCACAATTCTATTTTCTGTAAATCACTATTAAGGATATTTGCTGCGTGAATAGGATTGTTCACTTATATCGAAAGGCTAGTATCACCAGCAAAAAGTCTTATATTTGCTTGAATATCGCCTACAATGTAGTTAATATAGATTAAAAAGCAAAGGACCTAAAATAGAACCCAGGGGAATTCCTACTTCAATTTTAGCCGATCTTGATGATTTACCATGAAGTTGTACTTGTTGATATCTATTCAACAAATAATTTTCAAATCAGGAAATAACTTTATTTGACAGTCCAATAGCCTTAAAGGCCTAGATTTTGGCAGTGGGCCAAGGGATTTCTGTCTTCACCAGCACGGTTGGGGGCTAATGACCATCACAGTATGGCTCCAATAAACAAGGGTCATTGTTTATTGGAGAGTCAGTCTACCTTACAAGTGTATCAATTAGTGAGAAGGGGAAATGTTCAATGTAATTTATTTTAAATTAATGAATAAATGATCATATTTAAAGTTATACTAGTTTTTTTTTTTTGCATTTCTATGTAAAGAAAAGTATTTGTTGATCAAACACAATAATAAAATAATCAGAAACTTATTTTCACAATAATGAAATAATGCGAAACTTACTTAAAGAAATATGCAAGTTTTTATTTTTTTCAAATTCTGTCTGGAGAATTGTGATATTTTTTAAAAAAATGTTATTATCATCTATATAATACCTAAATAATAATTATTATTATTATCATTCAACATTCACTGAAGAAAACATAATTTCTTTCAACTCCACTGCACACATCTTCATGGTCTAGTTGGGGACCCTGCTGTGCTAATTGCCCTCTAATCAGTTACTATTACATAATCGCTGATAAGCAGCAGATAAGATGGGAGTTGTATATTGGATTGGGGGGGGGGGGGGACACTTATATAGTAGTGAATCTAGGCCTTTAAGTTTTAGACGTGTAATTCTTTACCAGAGTCAACATCTTCATAAAATTTATGATATAAATATGTCAACTGGTTTGTTGTAGAATCTTGAGGTAAGAATCCAGACTGGTATTACTAGATGGTTAAAAACATGTTTATACATAACCCGCTCAAAAACATTGCTCATTGTAGAAAGAAGGGAAATTGATCTTTAATTTGAAATGAGTGATTGGTCGTCCATTTTATAAACAGGACATACATTGGCTAATTTCCACTGAGTAGGAAATATACCTTCCTCGAGAGACTTATTAAAAATACAGCTTAAAGGAACACTTTACTGATCAGCTCCTTCCCTTAGAATACGATTTGTATAAGGTCAGGGCCAGTGGCTTTTCCGAGTGGTAGCGACTGCAAAATTGAAACAAGTTCATCAGGCTCGAAATGTATGTTAGATAGTTGGGTACTAACATTGTAGTGAGGTGGTTGGGGATCAACTTGAGGGTTAGCTTTTAGTTATGTGTTAGTAACAAAGAAGTTATTGAATGCATTTGCCTTTTCAACATCATCATGCAATATATCTGAATTAACTTGTAACGGTGGTATGGAATTAGTACAGCTTGGTGACATAAACGCTTTTATGACTGACCGCCACGACTTATTACCACGGTTATATAATAGAAAGTCAATAGCTATGTCCGAATGTTGTTTCTTTGCAAGTTTGATATCCGATATAATGTGGTTTCGTAGTGTGCGAAATTTATTCCAGTCAGAAGTAAGGTTTGTTAAACGAGCACTGCGGTACAAGCGTTTACGTTTGCGAATCAGACATCTAATCGATAATGTTAGCCACTTAGGTTCATGTTGATTTATATTCACGTTTCGATTAGGTATAAATCTTACATAAAGGTCGCGTAGACACGAAGTAAAATTATTCACCCTAACAATAATATCCCGATTGTACAAAGCATTCCAGTCAGTAATAAAGAGTTCGCGACGAAAGTCGTTATAGCTGCCTTTGTCATAAAGCCATATAGTATTATGTCGTTTAAATCAAGCAGATTTTAGTTCCACAAATTTAAAGAAAACAAATATGGGACAATGAAAACGAATATTCTGCTCTAAAAAGAGATCGCCAACTTCACATGGAAGGAAGGAGTTTTTGTTACGAAGTAAGAAAAGATCAGTAACGCATGATGAATGTTAGGTAAAGTGTGTCGGCTCATCAGTACATTGTGGAAGCCCAAATTGGGTACATAAAGCAGTAATTTCCTAGCCGAAGTAGTATTGGCTGTATTTAAATTAAAGTCACCAGTTATAACTAAGTCTTCAATTCCAGTATTATCTGCTAAGTCAATAGATTCTTAAATACGTTGATCTGTAAAAGCATTTGAATTAGGTGGGCGATAAAACAAGCCAAGAAGAAGTTTTTTCTTACTATAAATTAAAATTTCAATCCATATACAATTCCAATAATTTCAAGGTCATATCGGCGTTTACACGACAAGGAATTTTTCACATATATAAAATAATTCCACCTTAACCACCTGAGTCACGGCCTTTACGTTCTGGTTGTTGAAAAGTTGGTAAAAGGAGCTAATCATTAGTAATATCAGGCGATAACCATGTTTCCGAAAAGACCTTTATGTCAAAATGAGAAAGTTCAGCTTGAATTAATGTTAGTTTTGGTAAAATACTTTGTACGTTATCATGAACAACAGACAAGTTATGTGACAAATTGAAAGACACATCGCTGTCAGTCGACTTTTCCTCATCATCGATTAAAGGACCAGGGATAGGATGAACATCTCCAGAGAGCAGTAATAAATGAAAAGTCTACGTTAAAAATATACGTGCGGCTTCTAGAGCAATAAGGCTGTTTGAAAACATGATGTTTTCTATATTCAACTCGGATATAACGAATTTTTTTCAAGGAATGCACACAAGAAGAAGTGCTTAGTAGCACCGACCTTGTGTAACTGATACTTGTACAAAATGAAAATGCATAATGTGGTCTATATAAAACCCATACTAAAATTAAAAAAATAACTTACAAATTAAATCTGAGTATTCCCACGTAATTTGGCAAGGCTGGCTTCCTACTGGTTCTGATACCAGGAGTCATGTATCTTCGGATGAAAGGAAGATGATGCTAATTCGCAAGCAATGATAAATATACAGTAGCAAGCTGCCCACTCGGCAGGTGTGTAGAAAGAAACAATGATTGAACAATACAACTGGTATAATACATATGAGATAGAAAAAAGAAGCAGTCTTAATATCGTTAGAGTGTTAGTGTACATCAAAAGAGGGTATGTCACTACACATTTTCAAATTCTGGATAAAATTTTGGATGATAATGTTATTAAAGAGGTAGTACATCAGGAATATAATTTTCAAATGTATGACTTAGACTAACAAATAGCTAAGTGTACTAATTAAACCAATTACCAATAAATAATGTAGAAGTATTGCACGTGTTTGTAGTCTAAAGTAATTATACATGTATACAGCTGTGTGCAGTTCTAGTAAGGTTTTCAACACATGAAAAGCAGCGAAAGATATTTTTATCTATCCATGATTGATAAAAGCAAAACGATGAGTATACTGGGTGAACCCATTTACAATAACTAATTAAGAAATATAGTGAGTGCTTTTATTCTAAAATAATCATACATGTAGACAGCTGTATGATGTACTAGATAGGTTTTTAACACATGATAAACAGCGTAAAACATAGATAGATCTTTATCAATACATGACTGAGAAGCAACAAGATAAGTGTAATGGTTAAACCATTAACAATGAATAATGTAGAAATATAGTGCGTGTTTGTAGTCTAATGTAGTCATACATGTATACAACTGTGTGCAGTACCAGGTAGGTTCGTAACACATGATATTTTCACCAGTGCATGATTGAGAATAGCAAGAATATAAATATACTGGTTTAACCCTTTAACAATACGTAATGTAGATATGTAGTGCATGTTTGTAGTCTAAAGTAATCATACATGTATACAACTGTGTAAAGTACTAGGTAGGTTCTTAACACATGATAAGCAGCCAAAACTTTTTTATCAATGCATGATTGAGAATAGCAAGAAGATATGTGTACTGGTTAAAGCATTTAACAATACGTAATGTAGACATATAGAGCGTGCTTGTAGTCTAAAGTAGTAATACATGTATACAACCATGTTCAGTACTAGGTAGGTTCTAAACACATGATAAGCATCGAAAAATATAAACATATTTTGTATCAATACATGATTGATAATAGCAAAAAGATAAGTGTACTGGTTAGACCCATTAACAATAAGTAATTTAGAAATAAAATGCCTGTTTGTAGTCTAATGTAGTCATACATGTATACAACTGTGTGCAGTACTAGGTAGGTTCTTAACGAATGATATTTTCATCAGTGCATGATTGAGAATAGCAAGAAGATAAATATACTGGTAAAGCCCATTAACAATAAGTAATGTAGATATGTAGTGCGTGTTTGTAGTCTAAAATAGTCATACATGGATACAACTATGTAAAGTACTATGTAGGTTCTTAACACATGATAAGCAGCGAAAACTATTTTTATGAATAGCAAGAAGATAAGTGTACTGGTTAAACCAATTCACGATAAGTAATGTAAAAATATAGTGCGTGCTTGTAGCCTAAAGTAGTCATACATGTATACAATTGGGTGCAGTACTAGATAGGTTCTTAACACATGATACGCAGCGAAAAATATTTTATCAATACATGATTGAGAATAGCGAAAAGATAAGTGTACTGGTAAACCAATTAATAATACGTAATGTAGACATATAGTGCGTGCTTGTAGTCTAAAGTAGTCATACATGTATACAGCTGTGTGCAGTACTAGGGAGGTTCTTAACATATGATAAGCAGCGAATATATAAAACATATTTTTATTAAAACATGATTGCAAATAACAAGAAGATAACTATACTGATTAAACCCATTAACAATAAATAATGTAGAACTATAATGCGTGTTTGTAGTCTAAATTAGTCATACATGTATATAACGGTGTAAAGTACTAGGTATGTTCTTAACACATGATATTTTTCAATGCATGATTGAAAATAGCAAGAAGATAAATGTACCGGTTAAACCAATTTACAATAAGTAAAGCAAAAAAAAAGTGCGTACTTTTAGTCTAAAATAGTCGTACGTGTATACACCTGTAGGTTCTTAACACATGACAGGCAGCGAAAAACGTTTTTATCAATGCATAATTGAGAATAGCAAGAAGATAAGTGTACTAGTGAAACCAGTTAACAAATACATGTAATAATAATGTAGAAATATAGTACAGGCTTGTAGTCTTAAGTACTCGTATATACATAAATGCAATTGTGTGCAGTACAATGGTTATTTATTAACTTATGATAAAACAGCGGCTAAAGAGTTCGATACCATAAAGTCAGCAATAAGCATTATACATGAGAAACAGATAAAGATAATGCTTTCATGCGTAAGATTTGTTGGGATTATCTCCCATTCTAACTGTGGTACGTTATATAAAGTCTGTAGTTGATAGGGCTACCAAACTATGCACTCTATCAAATATATACAACTTATAAATGTTATATTTTAACCAAACTTTCAATGTAGCTTATCATTTCAATAATCAAAACATTTGATACAATGCCATGTACCTTTACAAACACAATACATTTACCATATCTCAAATGTACTTAGCATTTTTAAGCTACATGGGAGGTTATCAGCTTAAACCAAAAACAATTAAATACTGTCATAGTTAATACACATACTATGCGAGGCAACCCACCAACTGACAAAAAGCGATCAAAATATGCTATCAAAAATTGCGATACAGTAGTTACTTTTGTGAACGTTCAGGTGTTAGAAAAAACCTGTGCACTTAGACAGAGTATAAACAGATTTCAGGCAGCAACAAACCAATAATTTGTGTTAATTTAATAGATTATTTATGAGATAAATGCAGGAGAAATCACGCGTTCAACTGAGCGCATCGGCATGCTATTGTACCGAGCTGGGTCAGTCGTATACATCACAACAACGATAACGCGTACAATCACTGTCTTGGCGATTCGGCAACCTCGGCGTAAGAAGAACTTTGAGGTACGGCTCAGGTAAGGATCGATAGGGATTACTACGTTTCCATCCGTGGCTAGACGTATCTACCCGCACCGTATGTATGACTGGGGTATTAACGAGATAAATTGAAAACAGACTATTCTACCTTGAACTGTGCATACCGTCAATGGTGACTAAACAATGGTTTGATATGTAAATATGCAATGTCTTCAAACGTAATCACAAATCAACATCTTATGGGTCACATGCTGAGAGAAAAAGGAATTTACAACATAAGTTGATAATTGATTTTTAGATCCATGTCTTAAGTCATGCATCTTTGTGCCAATATTGCCGATTTTTCATATGGCAGATTTTAGGCTTATCAAATCTAGCAAGTTAAGTCAAGATTAGCACCATTAGCTCAGGTTTTAACTTTCTAGTTATATCCCAGTCAAACATACGGCGCGACTACGTCTAGCCACGGATAGAAACGTAGTAATCCGTATTGATCAGTACCTGAGCCGCACCACAAAGAAGTAATCCGTATCAACACTTGGTCAAAACGTATGCAAGGCTTATCCCAAACTAGCAAGTTTCTCCAACTATTGAACATGCACAAAAGTTTGAGCGATCTGTAGCCATTTGAGCAAGACTTTAGTCCAACTTGGTTGAAACTTATTCATCCGTAGTTAAACGAACTATATTGTAGTTGTCCATACTGAAACGTACCTTGCCGTATTGATCCGTAACTGAAGAAGTTATTCTAGGTTAACCGTACTTAAACGTAGTTCGATTCAACGTAGTTCACCACAGACCCGTCCACGCGCTGGGCAAGTTGCCAGGCGTAGTAAAACTAGTTCAACGTAGTACTTATTTGAGTCCTGTAGGTTTTGTTCCCCGTTTCTCACACGTTTCCTTGTCCGCCCCAAACAGACCAATCCCCGATCGCATGCGCACTGTACCACAACGCACGGACGTGACTGTAGCTTTAGATAGAGTATGTTACTATTATAACATTATATTTTTGTTTTAAGTGAAGAAAACAGGAAATCTATTACCTGACAACCTTTTTGTGCCCCCCCCCCCCATGAGTGGTGTGGGGTGGGGGCATATAGATTTGGTCCTGTCCGTGCGTGCGTGCGTGCGTGCGTCCGTCGGTCCGAACTTCGTGACGCGCCTAGCTCAAAAAGTATTTGATATAAATTGATGAAACCCTGCATGAGTCTTTATCATGATATGAATTGCGCACCTTCTACTTTTCGTCTGGCTCTGTCCTCTATTTATAGAGTTATGGCCCATGAAATAGTCAAAAAATGCACATTTTCACCTTGTGACACGCCTAGCTCAATAAGTATTTGAAAAAGATTCATGAAACCTTGCATGAGTCTTAATCATGATATAAACTTGCGCACCATTTTTTTTTCATTTTGGTCTGCCCCCTATTTTAAGAGTTATGGCCCCTAAAATAGGCAAACATGCTCATTTTAACCCTGTGACGTGCCTAGCTCAAAAAGTATTTCATATAAACGGTTGAAAACTTGCATAAGTCTTTATTATGATATGAACTTGCACACCTTTTATTTTTTTGTCTGGCTCCGCCCCCTATTTTCAGAGATTTTTTTCCTGAAATAGTAAAAATATGTACATTTTCACCTGATTATGTGCCTAGCTCAAAAAATATTTAATGTAAATTCATGAAACCTTGCTTGAGTCTTTATCATGATTTGACCTTTCACACTTGCCATTCTTCTTGAGAATTTTTGCGCTCATTACACAGTTATGGCCCTTGAAATGAGCAAAATATATATAGTGGATTTTTTGTTTGTGATGCTCATAGCTCAAAAATATATGGCCTAGAATAATGAATCCTTTTCATAAAATATTTGTCTAGGCTAAACCCCATTAACACTACAAGCATTTGAATTATTGCCCCTTATTTGTGACAAATGTACCATTGGGGGACACATCCTGTGATATACAGACACATTCTAGTTGGGGAAAGGGATGGATCTGTTTTAGAAGAAAACATTTTGTGTAAATAGCTTTAATATCATGTTTTTAGAATATATTGAAATCTTTGCAAACCGACCGTTTTACATGCAGCCAAAGGTCTAAGTTCTCCTGGATGCCAATGAAAGTATGTAACAATTCACATTTTAGTAAATGGTGTTAATGACATTACGAATTGTAAACTGATTCATGGTGAATGTGCACCGTTTCAAAAATCTATATCTTTGCAAATACAAAAGATGTTTATACTTGAAGTTTAAAAATGATATTCGTAACTCTTCATTTTGCTACCATCGCAATTTAAATTAATTTTTTAAACCTTAGTCCTTAGGGTATTTTCCCACCCCACCCCTTTGAGCCCAAGTGTTTGTTAAACTGAAATAGTAAGAACTTAGGAAAGAAAGAAAATGGCTTTTAAAACGCTTTATATTTGGTTGCTCATTTTAAAATAGTTAAAAACATTTCAAACTTTATTAATTCATATTATCATTTTAACATTGGTTATCATTATTATTTTGTTATTATATCTTTCTGTTGTCAGGTGATATTTTCAAACCTATTTGTATTTTTCTACGTTCAAGAAGAAAAATTTTGCATTAAAAATTACGGTATTGCATAATGAAATATCACGTTTCTACTAGCAGAGTATCTGCCTCTACAAGTTCAAAGCAGTTGTAAGGTAGCAGTACTATGTTGTTGCATATGGCATATAAGTGGGTTTTATTACTAGAAGAAATGGAAGAACCTTAACCCGATTCCAACATAACGTTCTATTGATTATTTATAATCTTTAGCGACTTACAATACAGTAAAAAGTCTTTAAAAGCAATCCAAACCAAAGTCTGAAAATTAGGTATAAATGTATAAAGTAAATATGATGTTAACAAATACCCCACCCATCTACAGTAACAATCTAATTACCAAGATTTTATTCCAAGTTTTGGAATCCCGCGTCTTTAGGTGTAGTGCACGTCGCGATAAAAGAACATCAACAATGGTGAGTGTCATCGTATTTTTTGCATTTTTACAAGCAGTGTATCGAATATCAAAACCCGGGGAAAGGTAGGCGAGATATTATTTAACTTTACAGAGAACTGTAAGTTTGCTAATTCATTCTTAATTTGTGGTCGTGGTGATGTTTACCAACAAGCTCATTGTCAAATATTTACATTTTAACAGATATTAAGTAGCAAACCGAGTAGGCGTGAGACAGCTGTAATATACAATGTATTTGGAAATAAAATATGTAACGAAAATGGTTCAGGAGTAAAATTATTCACTTTTTATTGTGAGAGATAGCTTTGTCGTTAAGGAGATAGCTCTGTGTGGCATGAACAGAGATCTGTGTTCATAATTTAAACGTTTAAATATTTACTTTGGGTTGTCTTCACTTAAAATAATATAAAGTTACTGTTCCATTTGATATACATATTTATGAATTTTCAGTGTATTGTTTTTATAAAGGTTTTTCATCAGGTTATAAATGTAAATTTTGAATAGTTGTACATTCTGTTAACCCTTTTGCTCAGGTGAGTTATTGTGATCTCTCAATGTCCGTCGCAGTGTGTATATATATAATATGTATAAGTTGTGATGAGTACAGTGTTATGTTTCAATACACACATTGATCACCCAAGTGCTACTTACCAAATAATAAATGATAAAGTTGTTATTGTTTGTTTGTTTCTATTGGACACAGTATAAGTTTAAGGGAAATGCTGTATTCTACATTAATAGTTTCTTTCCGGGTACTGGATGATTACAATGCGAAATTAGTTTTAGTATTTAACGCGTTATATGGCAACGGAAAAGGTAAAACATTTTAAATTTGTAATTTTGGTCATTTTCTTTTGTCAGAAAATGGACTCGAATCCTTGTTACTGCCGTAATCCGAAAGGGCTTGAAGATGCATTAAACCACATTGAATTACTGATGGGATGTTTGTTCGATTAGTAGTAGATATTGCAATGCCGGTTGATTTTTAATATGCTAAAGCATACGTCCAAGTAAAGAACATTACAAAATTTGAACATATTTATGGTGCTCAGAAACGGTGGACTCGAATCAAAATTTTATCAAATTAGGCCATCTTAGTTTGGATGAGATACACTGTGAAGTTAGATTTTATACCAGCTTTAGAGGGACCGAGACCCTTCCAAGGATAGCTACCGCCTGGTCGTGGTGGGCGTCTACTCTCTCTACAACGGCCACTTGATGGCATCCCAGTTTTTTCTACAGTTTCGAGACTGGACCCGCAATTATCTGTTCAGGACAGACGTTGACGTCCACTCAAGAAAACAAAAATGAGTTTCCCAGGGTGGCCGCTTTGCATGGACCCTCTCTACAACGGCTACTTTGTGGGACCCACGTTTTTTCTATGGTTACGGCCTCGAAATCTACTGATGGAGGCAAAAAAGCCTTGTCAAGTGTTGCTGATCAAACCCTTCCTCGGAAACGAGACTCTTCCAAGAATAGCCATCACATTTGCTTTGTGTGTGTCCACCCTCTCTACAACGGCCGCCCGATGGCACCACAGTTTCTTTTAACTGCACCCCACAACAATGTCTCGCAGTTATTCATTATTCATTCAGGATCGAATTTGAAGCCCGCTCACGGAAAACAAGACCTTCCTCGGAATGGCCTCTATGCCGGGTCCGCATGCACGCGACCCCGTCTACAACGGCCACCTAGTAGGACCCCAGTGTCTTCTATGGTTACGGCGGCCACTCAGTCTACAGCTGGAGGCAACAAACGCGTTTTCAAGCGTTTTACCGAACACACTAGTAGACCCTTATACGGAATGAGACTCTTCCCAAGGTGGCCACTACCTGGGCATGGTGGGCGTCCATCTTCTCTACGCCGGCCTTCCAGTGGCTCCCCAGGTTCCGAAGAGGGAATGAACTATATAGGTTATCAATTAGACTTTGTTAATTTTTTAAAATTGAAAACAAAATCAAGCGACAAAACAGTTAAAATATCAAAGTTTCTACATCAGATTGTAAAATCATATCCAAGTTTATACTTGGACCAAACTGTATTATGATAATACTACAACTATTACAAATTGTATTCTTATACGAATATTCAAACTTGCCTAATTGACTTGTAGTTGTTGAACTGTCAATGACAAAACAAGAAGCAGAAAAAATATAAATCTTTCTCGAGGATATTTATTTTCAAAAGTCACTAATAATAATTCGCAATGGAGTAAAACAAATGTTTACCTAGTCACACTGGCCATAGCTTTATCAGATCAAGTGGTTCCATTTACATAAGAAGTGTTTGAACAGTTACTTGTTCCCGATAAACACTATATTTGATGCGACATTGTCAAAAACTGTAAAAAATCGCCTTCCCCCGCCGGACTGTACAGAAGTGTTTGAATAAGCGGTACAAATCTCAGCTAAATGGACATATGTGCTAAAACATAGACACATTTGCGCTCTAGGTGCACCCATTGTTTTTTTTATTCGTTATTTAACGAGTAGAAATTCCTTTAAATCATACTTACAATACCGGAAATTTGTAGTATCGGCCATATTTCTCCATCTGATCGGCGTAAAATTCACCGCTCAAACAACGTTGGAACCACTTGATCTGATAAAGATATGGCCAGTGTGCTAGTGCAGTTATACAAAAGTCAATACATTGTACTGATAATAATGCCATAAATTCTGAATTAGTACTGTCTGTTAACAGGAAATAAAAGATTAAAGCATTAGTGATAACAGTATTACGTATGGTGAATTTAATCACATTTAAGATAAGATACCGTCATAAATATGAAATAAAAATAATGCAAAGCACATTTAGTGACACAATGAAATTCAGCAGATTACTGTTGCAAATGAATTGCGTATTGAAAGCATAAACCTTGAAAATAGCTTATCCGTGATAGTAATAATGTTGGATTTGCGTGGAGTGTTGTAACCAGATGTTAGAATTTATGAAATTTTAATTAAAATTCGGTTATTTTCTTGAAGAGAGTGTCCTTTGTATTTCCTTAACTGCATTAAATAACTAAATTGTACTAAGAACATAATTATAAGATAAATATTCTTTCAATTAACAACAAAAACACTAAATCGGAAAATAATGAATTTGTTTCATAGCATGAAATAACATCAAAATAAAATTAATATACAATGCAAGCAACGGATCATCCCGGTAATGTATGATTACCTTACAATACCAGAATGTTTCAGAATTTTAAATACATGTAATTGCAATGTGCAAACATGCAGTGAACGAACGGAGTGTTTATGTCAAAAAGAAAGAAGGCGGACAATTTTGAAAGTACTCAAACGCATGCAAATTTGTAGGATCAATAGATACAAGTGGTAATCGACTGTATCCAAATGCAAGAAAGTCCAATTTAAATGCCCGTTGTATCAAGTTAACTGATGATTTAGGAAGTGATCTCAAAGCTTGTACAAGCGCTGCTTGTCGACTGTTTTGTAGGTGCTCTAAGGCACTCTCGTCATGCGCATTCGTTAGTGCAGATTCAAACTGTTGTCGTGTTATGTTTCGCACCTCACTATCTGATTTGTAAGGAAAAACTGTTTTAAAACTGATAAATCCTCGACTTTGAAGCCTGTTCCAAACTCTAAATAAAGCACAAACAAACGGTACGTCGCATCCAGCTATTTCTTCTTTCTGAGAAAACACCCAACTAGCAGCATCTTTGATTGCGTCCAATGCGGCGTCCTTTTCAAAGTCATCGAACTTGATTTTTTCTAAAAGTTTGAATACATCTAAAAGGTGAATTGTATCTTCTTTAAATGTCTCGTATTTGCCAATATAATCGAACGATAGGTTACATGGCAAACAATGCATATAGTTTGACTAAAAATGTCCATCTATACATGGTGAAGATAAAACATTATGAACAGTATGATTAACAAATTCCGTAAATGTTACGTCATATCCACACTTAGCATCAGTTTTTCTTTGTGTTTTTACTATCTGTTTTCCATTTGATCTCCAGTAGAAGGCATTTGGTGAATAAAACTTGTCAAGCCAACCAGAAAATAGTCTAGTGTAAGGATCACGCACGAATATAAAACTTATTTTATGACTAAAAGCTTCGACAATGTTTGTCCAGTTTTTACCCTTCATTGACCTATATCCCCCTTTCTCAGTGTCCGCTTCTCCCAAAGCAATATGTGTTGGGTTAGAAACATTTCTACAGCCTCCGGCTATATGCAAAATTCGTTTCCAGAAAGTACTCCCTGTCTTCTCAATTGCACAGAAAAGCATCTCTTTATTTTCCGCATACTTAAGATTATTTGCAACGTCATTTTGTACACATCTTTTGCCACTTTCATGTCCTATTATTTTCGAACACTGATTCTGTAGATATTCTCTACGTTTCATAAAGCGGGAACAATTGTCATTTACCTGAGGTAGAAAAGGTATACATATACAAAGTTTTAAGGAATCTCCGTACCTTAATCAAAGAAAACACCAAAAATTAACGCATATCAACGAAATTTTGAATGTGTACAGATCGAAGACTACATTGTCGGAAGTAGGGCATTTCTCTTGTAAAGCTGATTTTCCCACTATACTTTAGTTTAGAATAGGACAAACATTTGTAAATCGACTTTAAATTTAACATTCAACTCAAAGTCGGCGATATGCGATTAAAAAGTAAAGGTTATTTTGAATATCTTATTTCAAATCCAGTCTCGAAGCGTTGAAGATATAATATCTCTTTTGGATGATTGATTCTCACCGTCTACTTAAACAGACAATGGACATTTTTCGTGACATTGCTTGCTTTTGCTTGGAAATACGATATTTGTGAGATTTTTTAATTTCTTTTCGTATTTGAAATTGGTGTCAATACAAATAAAATCGAAAAATAGGTAGATAATGGAAATACGAAAGTTTTCAGCTTGTTGATTTTACCTAGTAATAACATTTGCACATTCTATTCGCTAGTTCACAAATAAAAATAGATTGTTGGTTCGCAGTCAAAATACAGAGATGCGACATTTTAAACTAAAGCAAGATTAGAAACATTAACTTCTTCTGCTCTTGGCTGTGAGTGTTGAAGTTTCTAGTAGAAGGTTCAGCAGCATTAAATGATTTAATACGTGAAGAAAAAGTGGTTTGTGTTCAAACTTTTAAACATTTCGTCATTGACGAATACTTTTATATTTTACTGATGAATCCAAATAATAAAAAAGCATTAATAATACCAATCTTTTATGAAAACATACGCTGACAAATTCACGATAAAACATTAGTTATTTTGATAAAAGTTTACAGCCAACAGCCTTAGTGACTGTCGACGTGATATTTAGCGCCATGTGTGCATCGAGAAATAAGCGCTTTCAACTTTGATCAAATATTTTACTTAATAACATGTTTATTACGAAATGTCACATAGTATAACTGTCCTATTAATTAACATTCTGAACTACTCAATAAACTTGGACAATATGCACTTAAATTATTGCAGACAGCTTACTATCCATAACAACAACAAAAAAAAAAAAGCGGGAAAAATGTAAGAAAATCTGTTCGAATATGTAGTCTTCCATCTTTTTTTTTCAGATATATGTCAACGATTGAGTTTCGAAGTCTACTTAATATCTGTAAGTGTTAAAACTGCTTTGAGAAATGATAAAAGTAAAATATGATAGGAAAACAATGGTCAAGGAAAAGTATAATAACTAGTAAATACTGTTTTTGCCTAAAGGGATATCGACTATTGAAAGGCTCTAGTTTCACTATATCTAATTTAGATTTCTACGCGTTACGTGCTGTTCTACATTCTGCACTTATTTTAATCACGTTGTTTTGTGTGTGATGTGGGCATGTTAACTTAAAATGAACGTAAAAATGAATATTTTGCAATTGATCATTAATTTGAATATTTCAGACGTACAATATTTACCTGATCTACTTTATCCCTACAGACATTTTTCGAACTATTTCTCGCATTCTTATTAACTAGTCCGATGATCTCTTCCATTTCATGGTTATCTATCCTTTGTGTAGCTTGGTCGAGTTCGACATTGTAAGGTTTTGAAGATGGCTCGCACAAGAATGTACTTGTAAGAAATTCTGGAGAAAAATAAAGCTGGAGTAAAGTGAAAGTCTGAAAACCTTGCGTTTTCAGAAAACCCTTTTCAGCACAAACACATTATAGATGCTAACAATAAATACTTCATTGAAACATATAAAGATCGATCGAAAACATCCATACAATAACTTATTTGGCCTTTATTATGAGCAAATATGCTGATTACTCTATAGTCGGATTTTGACACATGAATATTCAATTTATAGACTCGTCTGCCAAATAGAGGAATCAGCACGATTTTCTTTACTTTATCAAAATTATAACCGAGCTGAAAAGTAATGATTAGGGATGGTGTAGTGGCCTTTCACCCGACCGGTCGGGGTTCAATACTCTGACGGCGCCATTTTTTTCAGTTAACCTTTTTTTCAAATATACTTGATTGCGCGTTATTAATTTCATTTCATAACATTGATATTATTTTTCTCTTTTTTTATTTAATTATTATTATATTTAATACAAATCAATACCATTTCAAAGCAATTCAGCTACAATTCACGACGCTTCATCTGTAGTATCTGTTGTTTCACCGGCTTTGTCCGTGGATTCCTGAAAACATTATTCAGCTTCACTCGCTGTGTAGTGTCGGACTCTGTAGACACCTCTGAGACAGAGTCCACAGTTTTTAATAACAGGGTCATCATCTTTTTCGATGGCAATGTCACTGATGACCCGTGTTTTTTTTTGTTTTTTGTTTGTTTTTTGTTTTGTTTTGTTTTTTGACATCGCGACAGCAAGATGACCACTCTTCAGGTGTGATTTGTCCAAGTCCTTGCACTATAAGCTCCTTAACGTCGGACATTTTAAAACTGACATTGTGTCGTGCTACATTACCTGAAATGAAAAAAAAATTTAAGAACTAATATTTTTCATTTAGTGATTTGATGCTGAATAAAATCATTGTTTGGAGTTCAGATGCGAATGTATTATATTATGAGGGCTCAGTCCAAGTGATAAAATAATACGCATCTGAACGGCAAACAATGATTTTATACAAGAGCAAATCACTGAATAATATATATTAGGGGATTTATCCACGGCGCGAAGCGCCGGGGATGAAAATCCCCGAGACGGTAACGTCCGTATATTGTTATTCGTCTTTGTTGTCTGCATATACTGAGGCATTTTTTTCGATGTTTTCCGGTTCCGGTTGATGCACATGCCGCAGACTGGTTGTCTTCATGAACATCCGAGCACCCCGAATCAGTCACAGAAATTCATAAACCGCCCCAACATGCTTCTTTTACATCTTTTTTCGTAATGAAAACTGTATATGCAACTGAAAAACACTTTTAAAACAGCAAGGAAGTGTAAATGACGTCAAGTTTCTGCGAGAAGTGGAAACAAACAAAAAATATCCTAAAGCCAGTGCGAGAACGCGGTGAATTACGTCACCGTAACGGCTTCCCGTAAATTTTGCAAAGTATGATATTCGCTGTAAGAGGTATGATGACACTAAATGTAAACTTGGACCGAGGTTTCACTTTCTTTTGAGTGTTAAATATTTCTTTGTATGTTGATATATAAAAGATAAATCCCCATGCTAGGCGGTGCCTTAATTCATATTATTTCGGTTCTAATACGTTACCGAGGATCGTAAAGTATATCCTTGACGACATCCATTAAATATTTGCTTTTTTGTGTTGGTTTCTTTTCATGCCGCTTGACCCTATGGCTTTTTAATTGTGACGTCAGATAAATGATTGTTGTTTAATAACATACAGTTTTCAGCCGTCCTTGTTTAATACGATAATGGAACGTGTTAGAATGATAAATATTTAACGTTACACTGTAATGTGAAGTCAAGTATATTTATGTAAAATAGAATAATAATTATGTTTAACCTTTCCAATTTGCCCAGATCATCTCAATCGGATTGAGATATGCGCGATGGAGTGGTAATCGTACTGCCTGATGTCCGTGTTTGGCGAGTAGCTGATCAACAATGTAAACTGGGCCTGATTTTTCCTTTGATACAAAATGTAAAAGTTCTGTCATGGTCATTTCAGTGTCGAATGGCACACCATACCTTTTGTGGCAAGAATGCATTACCGCCGTTTTTGTAGACAATACATTGATCCTCTTGCGTATTATGATAGACAGCATTGTCTATAACAAGTACGGACTGTGATGGAAGGTTCGGAATAATTTTTTAGGAAACAGTTTCATAAAGTTGTCCTTGTTCATTTCGTCATGGCAGTCACCCGAGGATGATTATGCCTTGAAAACTAATTTCGCACCATTGATGAACCCATTTTCATTACCAGCATGACGAACAATCATCCTTTCGCCTGAAACATAATTATGTGGTCATTAACTAGATAAAGAAGATTTCTTATTTGAAATAGATTTTTAAAGTGCAGATTAATTTTCTCTCTACTATATTGTATCTACATACCTTTAGAAAATGGAATATTCGAGCCGATTTCGTCATCCTGCCAGCAATTAGTAACAGCATGGTGGCTGTGAACGTATGCCTCCCCACAGTAGACTATCTCATGACCTGTTTTCCTTAGCTTCTTTAACTTCTTTAGGTATCTTATCGTATCCAGCATAAATTTACTCCTTTCAGCTTCTTTTAATGATCGTTGTCAAGACATAAAATTCTTACGCCGCCAATTGTATCTAGCATGCAATAGGAACATACCGATTTGGATAGAATGCTACATATAAATCCTGAAACGTGGTAGAGTAAAAGATAACACGATGGTATTGAGAAATGACACGGGGAAAGGAAGAAAGATTAGCACTATTAGCACTGGACTACTTGGAACTACTAGACATGCGGAGGTTTATTATATTTGATGCCTTAACTAACTTATGACGGATCACATTTTAAGATACATTATACCAATTCAGTTCCTTCTTTAATCCACATGAACAATAAAAATCTTGAGACCTCATTTTCAGTACTTTAGAGCATTTTAATTATTTATTTCTATTGGGTTTAACGTTGCACCGACATAATTTTTAATGATATGAAAACCATATAAAATTATGGAAGTAAAACGTGTCTTCTTACCATGAATATATATTATATATATGAAACATATTTAGATGTTATGTTACATATAAGAAATCTGTTCTGATAAACATCACCCTCTGAAAATCCTCCGATGAAAAATGCGATTTAGCACTTACGCGTATGTAGACATTTCCTCAATGATTAAAATCTAAAACCTGGAAACTCTTAATGAAAATGGAGCATGTATAGATCTTTACAATACAATAAGCCAAAAATATAACTGCCACATCCTCATATCTTTTCTGCGGCCGTAACGTAATATTAGGTTATTTAACATTATTCCGTACAATACGGAGATATATTTGGACGAGTACCCAGATGATAAAACCATACTTGACGAGGCGCTAGGCGAGTCCAGTATGGTTTTCCCAGCTGGGTATGAGTCCAAATATATCTCGTATTGTACAAATCAATGTTAAAATACCTTTTTATTCTATATCTATTTTATTTTAGTTTAGATTAAAAATGATTCACTGAATATTATATTTTTGTCCTCTTGGTTTCAAGGCGCATAATCAAGCTCTGTACATAGAGCACCTACTTCACCCGATTTACATTCGGAACATCTCACGCGTTTCGGACTTTATCATATGTTTAACATGAGACCGTTGAACCGTCCAAATACGGAAAAAATACAGACTCTTTTGTACGCACGTGCGTCCAGTATGGTAATATATTGTTCGGTCACGTGTTGCAAATAAACGTTCAAGATTGGATAGATAAAATAGGTATAGAATTATAAAACGTATTAGAGTCTGATGGCCATTTCATGCTTCCGTATTTTTGAAAAATAGTCTGAAATGTTTATGGACTGCAGCTCTCAAATACGGAAATATCTTACATATCTTACAAAAAAAAGTCAACGCGTATACATTTAGACGTGGTGACGCCTGCGCAGGGTCCCTGACTATAAACCAATGCAAATGCGACATGCGACTTTCGTTTTCAAGTTTGGCCTGTTTACTTGTATTTTGTTTATTTCCGGTAAAAGCTGAAGGTCGTCTGACGTCATTTTTGTATTGTCAAGAAAAAAATACGCATGCCTGGCGAGATTGCATAAAAATGTGCTGGCCGTCAAAGAGCCTCGTTACCGCTAAATAGTTACCCTCGAGACCAAGAAGTCCAATCTGCACCTACAACCAGCGTAAGTATATTTTTCTTGCATAACATATTCAAGAAATCATAATAATAATAATAATAATGAAATCAATCGAGCAGCTTATTTATAACTATTTCTAATAGCAGCGTATTTAAATAAAGCACGGGAAACCAACGTCCGTAAAAGGAAAGACGTCGTGACGTTTCAAAGACAAATAACAATATTTAGTTCAGGTTTTGCTTTATCAGTTGCAGTGTAATGTTATGAAGTTTTTATAAAATAAAATGTTTTGAATCGAGAAATATCAGGAACAAAGAAAACTGTCAATGTCCTGGATTTTTATTCCGTTTCATGAAATGAAATATAAATAACTACATAAATTTTCTCGTATTACGCCATTTACACCCCGGGTTGAAACGGATGGATTTTTCCAGCACCAGTAAAAATACCGGAAATCCCCGTCTGGTATGCAAGAATGTATATCCTAAGAGTATGTTTCATTATACCAGAAATCATCAACAGAATGGAGCTACTTCATAATTTTGTAATCTTTATAATGTTTTACTTATTATTTTGTTCATGTTCTTTGTAGCAGATGTGCAGAATGTCTTTGGAAACTAAATATTCACAAGACTTAGTGTAGTACTTTTCAAATCACTTATTCAACACTTATCTATTTATCGATCTGTGCTATATTTCAAAAGGAACTGACAAAAATAAATGTTCTTCATTAGGAAATAAAATAAATATTTTGAATGATGACACGAATTAAAAAAAACAACAACAACAACAAAAACAAGATATGTTTGGTTTAAAAATTTGTTAAATTTTAAATATAAATGTCAAATAAGAAGTAATCTTCTCCTGATGTAGAACTTTTTTTAAAAAAAATTTAAATCCCTTTCATTTTTTTTCTTGCATTTAACCTTAGACTTCGAAATGATAAAAACATGTCTACGTTTTTGTTAGAGTTGTTAGCTCGACTTTTCGAAGGAAAAGTAGAGCTATTGCACTCGCCCTAGCGTCGACGTCGCCGTTGTTGATAAAATCAAATATCTATGTTCCTTACAAAGCTTTTGGCTTGAAACTTAAAATGCTTATTTTCTGTCAAAGTCTACATCAGACGAATTAATCCCCATAACTCTGGTTTGAATTTTGACAGAGATATGCACCATTTTAACGAAGATTTTTTTTTTTTTTTTGTGGTAAAAGTTTTTGATAAAGTCAAATATCTCTGTTACTCTCAAAGCTTTTGACTTGAAACATAAAATATCTATTTGCTGTTAAAATCTACAACAGAAGAAACAACTACATAACTCTGATTTGAATTTTGACAGAGTTGTGCCCCTTTTAACATAAAAGCTTTTGATTAAAATTTTTGATCATGTCAAATACCTCTGTTACTACTAAGTATCAAAACTTTTGACTTGAAATTTAATATATTTATTTACTACCAAAGTCTACATCAGGAGAAACAATCGCCATAACTTGAATTTTGCCAGACTTAAGTTTTCTTACTGGCAAATCTTTAATTTAAAGTTAAGCGCTGAGAAAAGTCAAGCGTGCTGTCTTACGGACAGCAGATCTTGTTTTAAAATATCAATCAGTATAACTAAGTTAACACGTTTTACATAAATGTTTTTATATTTTAGGTGCTTAGCTTACTTCGGAACCTCGCAAATCGAACAGAAATCATTTTGATTTATTCATTTCAGCGTAGCTTTTGTATTTTTCTTTTGGCAAAATATAGTAAAAGAGATGTAATATTTTTTATGAAAAAAAAAAACAAAGAAATAATTCACAAGACAATGACACAGATAAAGATAAATATTTGTTCATACAAAAATATATAAGTATACTGGTAATTACTTAACGATGGTCTTCAGACTGACCCTACTGTGCGCAGTATTGAGATTGCGCACGCATTTTAGGCATCCGTAAATTAAACAATATCCCAGGATTGGGTATAATTGTTATAATATGTAAACAATGAGTAATGTATTCCTGGTTGGTTTAATCAGTCCTCTTAGCTACGAGAACTGATTTAAAATTTCGTTTGTAAAACACTTTAAAATGATCTTAACAAGAAGTATCTTTAAATAAGATACACGGCCGCATTAATCAATACACATCTTAAGCTACGAAACGTGCATGCACTCTGTACTTTTACATGCGATCGGGTATTTATAAAGCAAAACAAGAAGTATTCTTTACGGTAAAATGTACATGTTTTTTTTTTTTTGTTGTTTTTTTTTAAATCTTTTACAAAACACTTTTACAAAACACATAAATAACGTCATAATTAGGCCACACCAAATTGATTACTTGATTTTTCCAGATTTTTTTTTGAAAACCGGTCTGCCCGCTTCAATTTTTGTTGACTTATTTCAAAATACCAGAGCGGATCTTTTTCACTTTGGAGCGACAGGTATTCATAAACTTTAACGCTTTAAATCATAATTGTCCATTGCACTAGGCGAACATGTTTCAGTCTCTGTATTGGTCTCAACAATTGCAACAGAACAGTATGCAAAATTGACAGCCAATACGACAGTAAGATTGTGTAAATAGATCTGGGAAAGGTCGTTATGACAGTTAGATTGTGTGAATAAATCTGGGAAAGGTCATTAGGATAAGATTTTGCGAGTCATTTTCTTCTCAAGATGAACATCAACATCTCATTATTTAAAATATCGTCATGAAATAAAAAATTGGTAATAAGAACAAAAGTTTTGCTGCGATCCTTCAAAATACACATTTATATCAGCAATACTTGGGAAGCAGTTACATGATGAACAGTTGGTATAATTCAATTCGGACTACATCCAGTGTTAACATAACTTCGATTTTAACGAGTGGTATTTTGCTTCTATAAGCTATGTAAAATGAACACAATTTTCTGGCGGAGAAAGGGTACGCACATGAAATTTGATTAGGGCAAAAGAATCCAAGAAAACATGTATTAAAGATTTATGTTTTTATTATTTTCAAGTGTAGAGTTGAAATACAATAATATTATGTATGTTACTGTTTAAAGATCATTTTTCTGAGTTGTTTAATGGGTATCATCACATTTATTTATCAAAAATAATGTGAATATAGTAATACATTAATTGTTATGACTTGCAGCATCAAAAGCATGCCTTTTATCATATTTCAACGTTAAGTGTAAAAAAACAAAGAAAAACAGAAATTGCAAAGTCAGTCATTGAATTTACAAGTGAATTGGGCCACTAGTGGATGATGGATTTTCTGGAATCTGGCAAAATTGCATTGAACGTTGACAGACACTTTAATATATAGATCATGTGTTCTTACACAGTTGAAGTGATTGCATTTTTATCCACATTTATAATGATTTCTGTTATAAAATACATGAGAGTAACATATTTCTTATTACTATGTAGTGAGAAAAAATCACAAGTGAAACACTTTGTTGATGTGGCCAGGGCACTGGTTTGGCTAAGATAAATATATAGCCAATACATTAATTTAGTTCTTTTCACTAGGCATAATAGAGAACCCGGATGCATTATGGGGACAGTTTATCATTAAACATTCAATATTTAAGGATGTTTGGTTCTTTTATGTGTTGTTAATTTTTATATGTATTGTGGCAGTGCTTGTTGATTCTTGTGACAAGGTTTTTATATTTTCTTCAAATCGCTCCTCGCCCACTTCAAAAATAGGTTAAATCCAACAAAAATATATATATATTTCGCTCGCACGCATCTAATTTCTTTGGGGGTAAATCCGATGACCAAGAAATCGTTTGGTGTGGCCTTATATTAATCACAATCTAGGAAACTTTAGCAAAAAGTAAGACTAAAAAGGAAGGGCCAAAACGTGGGAGTGGGGTGCGAAATGACCATTTTTGAAATTATCAAGGGATAAGAAATAAATAAAATGGGGTCAAGTTTACTGGGGACGAATTGACTAGTTGACACGTTACGGGAGATCACTCAGCCTTTGGTCGTAAAACGGTACCCAGGTTGTTATCAAATCGTTTTCAAAATTTGTTTTGAACTGATCAAAATACATCATCTAGAATGTTTGTTTTAGTCTATGTCATCTGATAACTACTAGACCAGACATGTTCTTACTTTATATAACATGATGTAATTCTACAATATCGTTAGTTTGAAAACCAATATTCTATTTATGCTAGCACATTTTTCTTTTAGAATGTGTATTTACAAATACTGAAATTGTTTTAATCCAGTCTATGAAATCTGCAAAAATAACCTTTTATTCCCACTTATCATGCTTATGTCGGATTCAGCGAAACCTATCATCTAGTTACGGTTTACATCAGTAGAGCATACATAATTTAGATCAAAATATCTAATTCTGTACTGTCGGGTTAATAAACCTGAATAAGTCTTATTTTTAAAGATCAAGCATTTGTTTGAAACTACACCAAACCAAATAACAGAACAAAACTTTTGAGGGTCAGTACAGATAAGTTAGCATCAAACATAAATGCAATTGAACCGTATTAAAATAGCACTGAAATCCCAAAAATCTGGCGACAAAAATAGTAATACCAACAGAATAAATTATGAAAACACTTAACTGTTTATTAAAATTAATTGTATTTATAACAATAACAATAGTGTCAGAGTTTCTGGATTAATCCTATGTTCTGAGGATGAAGAAAAATACTGTCATCGTTAATTTTTGGGCTGTAATTGCAAATATTTCTTATATATCTTCTGTCCAAATAAAGTTATGCAAAATCCTTCAAAACTAACCTCTTATACAAACATCATTACACAAAGGCATTTTGTACACAGATCAAAATGATTAATATCAATTTATAACCCTGATATAAAGCATAACACGTCGTTGGAAAAAAATATGTTTTGAATATTCTTTCACTACCCGTTGAGTCAGGTCTTTTACGAAATCAATTATTTGCTAAATACTGCTTCTGGCAAAAAACAAAAGAATAAACTACTTACTTTTTGACAAAACTGTCCAAATAAATAGAATGCATGCAAACATCAAAATCCTGAAAACCGTTTCTTTACGCATGTTGTGAGCGCTTAAAATGTCCGTCTTATAACCACAGTAAGGACACATCTGAGGTTATGTAATTATAGATCGATATGCATTATATGATAAATCATGAACTTGTTTGTTAAAAGAGATAACATGTTTTGTGCAGCTTTACATTTTCCTAATAGGCACACTCACAAACGAGCGTGTTTATCAAATAATGTATATATTTCTTAGCCTGTTTCCATTCAAAAGTTATCAAAATCGTCTATAAATATAAAAGGATATCGAAAACAATATGTTTTTAGGCTCTACAATGTATAATGATGTTCTTTATTCTACTGTGAATTTTTGAACAGACCGAAGAACCTGAGGAAACAGCGAAGGCTTTGACCTAGACGTGGTTCATTAAACTATCCTCGTGATAAAATTCCTTTGCATCTAAACTCCAAACAATGATTTCATTCAATGAGAAATGTTTTTTATATATTATTTCTTAAGGATTTTTTTACCTTGTTACCAGGGTAAATTCAGATTAGTTAAACTGTAACAATTTATTGTATTTCGTGTAATTTAAGTTTTAAGAGCTATAATTTCAAGTTCGTTTATCTCTGTCCCACAGAGTACAAGTTTTATCCAGGTTTGAAGTACATGACCCTCCAACGGTATTTTATACTGAAAGAAGGAAAATACGGATATTTAACACTTTTCAGTGTATTTCGGTTTTACTGATATCCATAGAATAAAATCTGAAAAGTAAATACCTCGGAAGCACCGAGAATAAGGCAAACAGTGAAAATTGCAGAAGTCTGGGTAGAAGATAATATTATTAATATGTGCGATAGCTTTCTAAAATAAGCTTAAAATGTGTATGTCGTGAGTCTCGTGTTTACCCGGGAACGCATTTTCTCTCATTTTTAAACACCTATGTATGATAACGGGTTTTTTACGCCTTCAGTGCCATTCTGTAATATTAGGATAATATTTTAAGCAGAATACTCAACATGGTACCCATTTTTCTTAACGTTTAAAGTAACCATGGCAACAGAGATGCTTCAAATATCTTATATCTTGTTTATCGTAATTTCTTTGAAAAAAAAAAAATTACCTGTCTTGTTTAACGCAGCTTCAAAAGATTTGATTTCTAAGGTAAGTAATGTGTTCGTGTTATTTGCTTTTATTTTAACAAATTTCAAAGCTTCAAATGCTTATAGCTGTAGTTCTCATTTGAAATTTTTATGGAAAACCCATTGTGTTTGCAGTAATCATTCTCATGAATAATGTTGAAATACAAATAAAACACTGAAGTTGAGTTCTGTCAATGCCTCTGAATTTTATATTTAGATATATAGGTTGCAAGATTCGTTTCTAAGGTAACATTAATCTAATTCAAGAAATCAACCATTTCTACTGAAATTGGAACAATTTAAGAGTATATTTTAGTATATGTGTAGCGTGCACGGTCTAGCTCAGTATATTAAATATAATATAATTTTTCCTATGGGCTTCCTTGCCGAATGATTAGAAAACAAATGATTCTTAAAATGATTGGTGAACTATAAAATAATTAATGTGAATCAATCTATCTCAATTTAACTGATGACGAGCACTCAAAATTCGTGGATGGGATCTCTTGTAGTATGACGATTCACAACAAACTATGCCTGAGGTGAATACCATACATTAAGATTTTACCTAAATACCACCAGATGTCGAGTTCCTATCGTCGTGGAACTTAAACGGAACGCAATGTTCTGAGTAAGAACCCAGACTATGATAGGAGGTCAAGAACCCGATAGTATTTGGCAATTTATTATATTATTTATTTTTCAGCGATGTTATTCAGTCGGTAGCTTGGCAGATTCTGATCACTTCGTGATGCTGCCCTGGTATTTATAACCTTTTTCCCAACTGTAATTAATGAGCGCTCAATGATAATGACAAAATCAAGCTCCTTAGTACAATGATCATCTAAGTGCGTAATTTGACTAATCTTTGTATATTTTCCATTATTAACGCCTTAATATATTGGTTTTATCGTAGTAGTAGATAGAACTTTCTCTCTTCTATGTATTCATGAAAGATTAATGTTTACTTAATTAAGTCTACTGAATTATGACGGCTCATCGGTGGGTCGAAAACGTGGTACGAATATTTTAGGTACGAATCTTAAGGTATGTGACTACTGAATCAAATCAACATAGGTATCTCGCCACATTACTCCCTCCTCCAAATTCATGCGTCCCGCATGATATATATATATATATATAACAATCGTCACACTAAACTTGATTAACATTTATAGAACAAAGTATAATATAAATATGAGACCAGTATTTTAATGTTTCAACCTGAAACACAAATATAAACTGAAGCATTTATAGTTACTGTATTCAGAAAAGTTCATTTTTCTATTACCATTGTAACATTTGTTATAAGTTAAACCTGGCTAACAAAGCCATTTCATATATTTATTTTTTTTAAGACTTTCCTCAAATTTTTTTTACAACAAATTACTTCTCTACCAGCATTTTTATGGTCATCTCACCACTCTGATTGATAGCAATATTTATATCTGTAGGCTTCACATGACCCTCGTCAACATAATCTCCTAGATTAAGATCCACCATAGCTAATGATCGGTTTGCTGGGCAAAGAAGGTTTGATTCATAATTAACCTCTCCTTCTTCAATTATAACAATCTTCTGTCTCTTCTTACTTCCTTCATCACTTCGACAGATACTAACTTCAACCTCCCTTTGTCCTGAATTTTCATCTTCATTATCTGTATTCTCATCCACTGATTTCCTATTATCTACTTTCTCCGTATCATCGGGAGCACTCACCGTATAACATTTGCTTCCGCTCTCGGTATTATAATTTGCATCACATTTTCTTCATTCTCACTTTCACTGTCCTTAAAATCCAATTCTATATCTGGGTTCTTATCCCAGTCCTCCTTGTCACTCTGCCTCCTCATTATACGTCCAGATCCGTCTACTTTGTGTACAAACTTCATATGTTTCTTAAGATACGCATACTTCATCATTACTTTGTCGCAGACTTTACATGTCCTTTCTAGTTCGTCCCTTCTATTACATTTTTCAACATGAGCTTCAATCTTCTCATTTCTCTGTATGCTTGTCTTACATACAGGACATATGGGCAAGAGTGGATTTATACAAACTGTAGTCTTTATTTTTGGCATCTTGGACTTTAAATGAGAAAAGACATAATCTTTAGCCCAAACCGGTTTCCTACGAGTTCTAGTGTTACTCTGGATGTCTGTCAAATCGTTATTTTTATCAATATCATCTGTACCGGGTAAATCTACATCTGAGTTTCTGCCAGTACTACCTTCATCATCACTATCTTTATAAAAATTGATCTCTGTTTCATCAAGTAAGATTTGGTTCTTACATTTTCTAACTCTATCACAATGAATGACTTGTGGAGCCCGATTTCGTCCACAGTCAATATTATACAGAACTTGGGATAACTTCCCAAGCACTGTATAAGGACCTCGCCAGAAGGATGTGAACTTTGATGAAGTTCCAACCTTCTTTACTGGGAAATATACATATACCTTATCCCCTATCTGAAACTGTTCGAAAGAATTTCGTTTGTCATACAATTGCTTCTGCCTATTTATTGCTTTTTCGGTGTTCTGCCTTACAATGTTATGAGCAGTTTCTAACCTTTCGCGCAACTCCCAGACCCATTCATGATCTGGTATTGGTTTGATACCTGATGGCATTTCAAATATCAAATCTAATGGTGTAGATACTTCACGACCAAGCATAAGCATATTTGGACTCATCCCAGTAGTTTCGTGTTCAGCACTTCTATACGCCATCATCACATATGGTATTTGCTCATCCCAATTTCGATGATTCTCATTTACAAATGCACTTAACATCGTCGTTAGTGTTCTATTAAACCTCTCTACCATTCCATCTGACTGAGGATGATATGGCGTTGTTCGTGTCTTTACTACACCTAAAACCTCACACATCTCCTTAAATAACTTTCCCTCAAACTGTCTGCCTTGGTCTGAGTGTATCAGTGATGGTATTCCGAACCTAGTTATAACTTCTTCTACTAAAATTCTGGCAACAGTAGCAGCTTCCATGTTTCGCATTGGAAAGCATTCTGTCCATTTAGTGAAGTAGTCAGCTATCACTAAAATATAACGATTTCCTTGTTCTGTCTCGGGCAACTCTCCAAGGATATCAATAGCTATCCTCTCCATAGGATAGCCACTCCTTACAACCTGCATTGGGGCTTGCTTGGTTTTGTTAGGTCCTTTGCGTTTCATGCATATCTCACAACCTGCAACGTACAACCGAACATCATTTTGCATGCCTGGCCAATAAAAGTTCTGTCTAATCTTTGAAAGAGTTTTTCTGATCCCTAAATGTCCGGCCGACCTTATGTCATGTGCACAGGTGAGCACTTTTCTTCTGTGACATCTTGGCACTAGTGACTGGTATCTTGATTGTTTAGTTTCTGTATCTTCCATATGTCTCACCAAAAGACCATCTTTCATTTCTAGTCTGTCAAACTGGTTCCACAAGGATTTTACAGTGTAGCCCTCTGCTCCGATTTCCTTGAAAAGAGGCTTTTCCTTTGAAGAGACCCATTCAATAACTGTACTTAGGTCGTTATCTTGTTTCTGTAACGTTTCTAGTGTATCTTCGTTTTGGTTTATCTTGCCAATGAAAGCCGCCTGATTTACAGTGATAGGAACTGTATTTGAAATCTGCATTTTCTCTGGATCAGTTAAACCACACTGCCGACATGGTATCCTACTAACGCCATCTGCGTTTCCATGCAGTCTTCCAGGTCTATGTTCTACTTTCATTTGATATGATGACAAAATCTCCATCCAGCGAGCTACCTGACCCTCGCGATTCTTGAAATTCATCAGCCATCGTAACGATCCGTGATCTGTTCTGACCAGAAATTCAAGACCATAAAGGTAGTGGCGGAAATATTTGATAAAATATACTACAGCTAACATCTCTTTCCTGGTCACACAATATTTTCGTTCCGACTTGTTAAGTGTTCTACTAGCATAGGCTATGACTCTTTCTTGTCCATAAATTTTCTGTGAAAGCACTGCTCCGATAGAATAATCACAAGCATCCGTGTCTAATATGAATGGCAAAGAGAAGTCTGGATGCGCCAATATCGGAGCTGTGATCAACTTATTTTTTAGAGTTCTGAAACTTTCTTCGCAATCTGTATCCCAAGAAAAACGAGTATTTTTCTCTGTCAATCTTACAAGAGGTCTAGCTATCTGTGAGTATCCCAAGATGAATTTCCGATAGTATCCACAAAGTCCAAGAAACGAGCGTATTTCTGTAACATTGTGAGCTGTTGGCCACTGTTTGATGCATTCGATTTTCTTTGGGTCTGTTCCTACCCCATTTTCATTAATTATGTGTCCTAAAAACTCGACTTCCTTTTTAAACAGCTGACATTTCTTGGGTTTCATTTTAAGTCCAGCTTCTTCAAACCTTTCAAAAACTTGCTGTAAATTTTTGATCATATCTTCAAAGGTTTTACCAACTACAATAATGTCATCCAAGTAAACGAGGCATATTTTCCAATGAAGACCAGCCAACACATATTCCATCAAACGTTCAAAGGTGGCAGGCGAGTTGCAGAGACCAAAAGGCATCTTGTTAAACTCGAAAAGACCCTGCCTTGATGCAAACGCCGTCTTGTGTTTATCTTCATCCGCCATCGCCACTTGCCAGTATCCAGAAGCTAGATCCAGGCACGAAAACCACGAGAATCCAGAAAGCTGATCAAGGGACTCATCAATTCTGGGGAGTGGATATGCATCCTTGATCGTGGCTTCATTTAAACGACGATAATCAATACAAAACCTTCTAGATCTGTCCTTCTTCTTTACAAGAACTATCCCACTGGCCCATGGACTAGTTGAAGGTTGTATCACGTCATCCTTTAGCATTTGGTCAATTTGTTTTTCAACCTCATCCTGCAAATGTACTGGTATCCTCCGAATCGGTTGTTTGATGGGCTGGACATTGACTGTTGGGATGTGATGCTTTATAATTCCTGTCCTACCTAAATCACTGTCAGATTTCGAAAAGATATGTGAATACCTTGTTAAATGTTCCTTGACCTTTTGTTTATTTTCGGTGGCCATCCCAGAAGTTGAACGTTCATATAGATTTTGAAGGTGCTCAGGAAGAATGTTGTTTTTATTATTGTGTGTCCCTTCTCCTTCTACCCTATCAATTTTGCATATAGTTGCGACATTAGTCCCAGGATAGAAGGTTTGTGGCTGATTCGAAAAATTAGCAATCCTTACAGGAACAATTTTATCTGCTCGAACTAGAGTTCTTGCGACCATCCCCTGTCCTAGCTCCCTGAATGTATCACTGGCTTCAATAAGACCCCATCCTATCCTTTTAATACCTGATTCAGTCACCATCCCTTTGGTTATCATCTCAGTTTCAGCAGGTATCACAACTTGTTCTGATAAGACTATCCTAAAACACCCTATCTTGCCAGAACAGAATATGTTAAATGTTTGATCATGAAGTTTCATGGTATTGCTGACAACGTCTATGCTTACAACGTGATTCTGCATGAAATCGAGGCCAAGTACTACATCTATGTCGATTTCTGCAATGATAACATCAACTTTGCAATATTTATCACCAAACAAAATGGAAATGTCCGTTTTTCCTTTGATATTCAAGTAGTTTCCACTGGCGGATACAATCCGGGAGTCAAATGGTTGAACTGGACATTGTTGATCAATGACACTCCACAACTTCTCAGAAATGATTGTCAACGTGCCCCCTGTATCGATCAGACAATCAACTGACATCCCATTAATGCTAGCTGTTACGTATAAACCAGAAGATCGCACGCTCGTCCTCTTACAACTGTGTTCGGTATTCTTATCCTTCTTTTTGTCTGTCTCAGATCTTGTTTCTGAGATGCCTGACTTAGATTGATTATATGGGTCATGTCTCATATCCTTTGGAGGAGGGTTTCTAACTGTTGGATTCGAAGGATAGTATCTTCTTGATCTATCATCATATCTGTATGGCCGAGGAGGTGGATGTCGGTATTGTCCTCGTTGAGCATTTCGTCGATCATAACCATAAGGTCTATGCATAGGCCTATTTTCAGGCTTATTATATTGTCCTTGACGTTTTAGACTATCTACACTATCTTTCAGATTTGAAACTACCTGTTTGAGATTTTCAATATCTTTTGACTGTCCCTCATTTACTGCAGTTCTAAGAATTCCTTGTTGCTTCTTTTCTGCACGATAGAATGCCTCCAGCTCCACCGCATGTCTGACGGCATCGTTTAGATCCGTAGGCCTGGCCTGTTTAATCTTGAGACGCATTTCTGAACTCACAAGAGCGTCGATGAATTGTTCCTTAGCAAGGGTCTCACGAACGTCGGCTGGGGCATTAGGATAGGCCAAGTTAGCTAGACGTCGGATATCCTGTCCCAGTTCGGCCATAGACTCTGTAGCTTTCTGCTGTCTGTCTCTCAACTGGACCCTATACAACTCAGTTTGATTTCTCGGTGAAAACCTATCTTCTAAAGCTCTTATTAATTCATGATAATTGGTGGTCTTTGAATTAAGGTTGCCAAAAACTCCCTGGGCTTGTCCTCGTAGTGATACGGATAGATACAAGCCTTTCTTGTTATCATCCCAGCCATTTAAAGTAGCACATGCATCAAAGTGTGCCTTATAATCTGTCCATGCACTTGTCCCGTCATATGTGGCTGGTTTCACCAAAGTCGTCTTACTGGAGCTTGCTACTTTTGTATCATCACTTGAATCCGAAGTTTGCTTATCCTCAATTTTTGGTGGATGGGCAACCTTTTTAATGCGCTCCGTCACAAATCTATCTGGTTTTAATGACTCTTCTTTATCTTCTGATGTAGGTGTTTCTGGTAACAGACGTCTAGGCTTCAAGGGTCCTTTATGTATCGTAGATAACCCTTCATCAGGTCTACCTGGTGGTATTATTTCAAAGACATACTTTTTATCACTCTGTATTGGGGTCGAGGTGCCAATATCACTCAAGGTCTTATCTATTTCTTGTTGTAACTTTGAAATCTCTCGTTCAAGTATTAAAATCCTATTTTGTCTTCTCAACCTCTCAACCTCTTCAACCATGGTTTCGTCGTGATGAGGCAACCCAAAAGTGTGCTCAGCCATCTTTTAGCGTGGATAAGATAGCCTATATGAAGCTATGAATATGTCCCCCGTTGGGCGCCAAATTTTGTAGCGTGCACGGTCTAGCTCAGTATATTAAATATAATACAATTTTTCCTATGGGCTTCCTTGCCGAATGATTAGAAAACAAATGATTCTTAAAATGATTGGTGAACTATAAAATAATTAATGTGAATCAATCTATCTCAATTTAACTGATGACGAGCACTCAAAATTCGTGGATGGGATCTCTTGTAGTATGACGATTCACAACAAACTATGCCTGAGGTGAATACCATACATTAAGATTTTACCTAAATACCACCAGATGTCGAGTTCCTATCGTCGTGGAACTTAAACGGAACGCAATGTTCTGAGTAAGAACCCAGACTATGATAGGAGGTCAAGAACCCGATAGTATTTGGCAATTTATTATATTATTTATTTTTCAGCGATGTTATTCAGTCGGTAGCTTGGCAGATTCTGATCACTTCGTGATGCTGCCCTGGTATTTATAACCTTTTTCCCAACTGTAATTAATGAGCGCTCAATGATAATGACAAAATCAAGCTCCTTAGTACAATGATCATCTAAGTGCGTAATTTGACTAATCTTTGTATATTTTCCATTATTAACGCCTTAATATATTGGTTTTATCGTAGTAGTAGATAGAACTTTCTCTCTTCTATGTATTCATGAAAGATTAATGTTTACTTAATTAAGTCTACTGAATTATGACGGCTCGTCGGTGGGTCGAAAACGTGGTACGAATATTTTAGGTACGAATCTTAAGGTATGTGACTACTAAATCAAATCAACATAGGTATCTCGCCACATATGTAAGTACCAAATTATCGATGGAAACGGGCAAAATAGGCATTACAACTCAAACGTTCCAATTTTTGTTTGGAAATGACAGTTGTAAATAACAATTCACCCAGCTATATTCCCAATAACATCAGTTACCATCATCTATTTTCTTACATTCCTCTTTAAAAGACGCAAAATTATGCAGAGCGAAAGACTCGTAAACCTATTTTGGCACATAATGGCTAGCTGTGGAGCTTTATTGTTGGTCAGAGCTTCCATGACAGAATCTTCTACCATTGAGACGGCCTTCACGAGTGCTTTAGTCTCTGCCTTGTAATTGATGCAGTGTTTTTCTGTGGCTGCATGTATTATTTTTCTATTGCCAGATAAGTCAGATGGGCATTGAATGAAAACTCTTGCTCCTCCATTTTTGACGACGCATGTGACTGATCCGTCCGGAGGATAGTCTTCATTGATCAAAGCATGTTTGAGACTTTCCCCGCGGTCAAGACGATGAACAGCTTGTCACACAGGCACTGAGGACAGATCATTCGCTAGTGGGTTTATTAAGTCTTCACAACCTATGGGAGTCGTTTGTATGTTCAGCTCAGTTTTGAACTCTCGGTTGAGTTTCCTTGCCTCATGGACGAAGTTGCTACGTTTGAGCCGATTTTTGGTGTAGCAATCTAGCTTGGCTTTCATGGGATGGTCTTGAAAAGACCAGAACGTCTCTGCTTGAAGCAGGATCTTTGCATGCCTCCTGTCTTGTAACGGCTGTGTGTCTGTTATCTTCTCCGTGAAGGAGATTGGTGTAGACTTTGTAGCACCTGTCTTGATCCGCAATGCTTGCTTCTGAACCTTGTCTAGAGCCGGTTGGTTAGTTTTGGCAGTAGTGGACCATGCAGAAGAGCTATATTCTAAATGGGGTCTCACTGTTCCCTGATATACTGTCTTGAGTATTTGTTCATTTGCTCCCCACGTTATTCCAGCAAGTTTGTGCATCATGGCAAGATTCCTACGAGCCTTCCCTTCTGCTTGACCATGCCACTTTAGTTCCCTACAGTTTGCCGGGTTGTAGTGATGAATATAACCAGTCTATCCCTCTGATCCGTGACATTCCGTGCAAAGCAAGGTCTAGATACATGTACACTGCTGACTAGTGTACAAATTAAACCAACTACAGCTTATGCGGTCTCAATCAAATCGAGTCTGCAATATTCACTATTAGCCGTGTCCTCGGTGCTTCAGAGGGATCTACTTTTTAGGTTTTGTTAATATATTATGTTATTATTAGGTTATTAAGTATATATCTATTTCAAGAATTTACAAGAGCAGTTGATAATTTTAGGTTTTATTTATCAATAACAACCTCACATCTTTAAACAATGTTTCAGCAAATATCTTTTTATTTACACAACAGTATGTCCTTTGATTTTTATGCCCCGAAGGTAGGCATATTAAAATCGCATTGTCCGTCCGAACGTCCGACCGTAACTTTGTAAATTCTTGCCCGGGCTGTAACTCTGCCATCAATGAAGGAATTTTGAAATAGTTTGGCATAAATATCAATCTTAATGAGACGACGTTTCATGTGTAATACTCAGACCCCTAGCTACATGGTCAAAGTCACACTTAGAAGTCAAATGTTAATAGGGCCTGTTTCTTGTCCGGTTCATAACTTTGTCATTCATCAGGAGGTTTCGAAAATACTTAGCATAAATGTTTAATGAGAGGACGTGTCTTGGGCAAGACCCAGACCCCTAGCTCGAAGGTCGAGGTCAAACTTAGAGTTCAACTGTTAACAGGATCTGTTTCTGTGTCTGGTCCATATTTCTGCCATACCTGAAGGGATTTTGAAATATCTTGGAATAAATGGTAACCATAATCAGACAATGTCCCATGCGCAAGACCCAGATCCCTTGCTCCAAGGCCAAGGTCATATTTAGAAGTCATAGGTTTATAGGACCTTTTTCGTGTCTGGTATATAACTCTGTTATCCATGAAGAGATTTTGAAACAACTCGGCATAAATGTTTAACGTAATAAGGCAATGTGTTACGCGCAAGACACAGACCCCTAGCTCCAATATCAAGTTTACACATAGAAATCAATTCGAAGGTTAATAGGGTCTGTTTCATGTCCGGCTCGTAACTCTGTCATTCATCAAAGAATTTTGAAATTACATGTACTTTGCATAGATATTCCCCATAATGACAAAACGTGTCATGCACTAGCTCTAAGGTCAAGGTCACATTTAGAGGTTATCGGTTTACATGGTGTGTTTCTTGCCCGTTCCATAACTCTTCCATCGATGAAGAGATATTACAATTACATGGCGTAAACGTTCCCTATATTAAGATGACATGTCAGACACAAGCCCAAGACCCCTCGCTTCAAGATCAAAGTCACACTTAGAAGTGAAAAGTTAACATTGTGTGTGTGTTTTTTGTACGGCCAATAACCCATTCATCAGAAATTACTTGTCACAATTCTTCCCTATGATGAGTTGGTGTGTCATGCTCAAGACCCAGACTCTAGCTCCAAGGTTAAGGTTACCTTCAGCGACCTTGTTTAATCTGGTCGCAAAATGAGTCAAACCTAAACTATTCTGGCATACTGTAGCATTCTTGGGCACACTTTGAAGGGCGTGTGTAACTAATAGTGCCAGCTCTTGTTTGAGCTTCAGTTCTAAATACTATATTTTGAGAGTTATATATACTTGTATTTTCCATATTAAATGTCAAGGTCAGTAGTGGCTATTGTCAAGTTACCTTAAAGACAGACCGCAAAATAACTGTAATCTTTTGTATTTCCATGATGGTAATTATACAGTTTTTTTGTATGGAGAAATGAAAAATAACAAGTGTTTAGTTATAATATGACAGTAACAGATATAAGGCTTAGACAATGTATTCAATTTCTAAATATATTATTCAATTAATTTGGTAGTATGTACGGTACTTCATGTATTAAGGTTACTTTAAACTATACTGAGAAGAGAATGACTGAATAAATTTGCAGATTAAGTTGTGAAAACAGGACCTAGATTGTCAATCTGTCATCTTGTAGAATAATTGTATTATGCACGTGTACCAGTATTACCAGAATTATTTGCACCAAGTTCATGTGGGAGGAAAAAGTAGACCACTGGGTATTGGTAAGTCTTTAACACTTCTAATTTCTTGAATAACGATGGATAAAAATCAATGCTGTAGCCTATAATTAACGGTTAATGCGAATACGATAATGTTACACACCGATAGCCACAAGAGAACTACAGGCAGATATAGACTTGCCAGAGTTCGCTACCGATAAAATGGTAATATCGGACTGGGAATTCATGGCATGTAATGTGGGGCTTCCAGGTTAGCCGTTTGTCAAAGGTTACTCCAAGGTATCTTTCCTCGTTTGCTTCAGTCAGCGAAGTATTTCCCATCTTGATTTTACCCGCCCTCTGCTTTGACGACAGGGAGAATAGCGTGGTGAATGATTTCTCTGTATTAATCGATATACACCTATCTTTAGCCGCCCAAGCTGAAAACTTGTTGATGGCTTCTTGCATCCTGTATGTGGCTGTAGTGGCATGTTCTTCAATACACCTTAACACCAGGTCGTCAGCATAGAGTGCAGCCTCGACTCCTTTCAGTAGATTAGACACCAGATCATTGATGAAAAGCAGGAAGAGTTTAGAGAATAGAATCCGCCTTGTGGGATACCATGACGCAACAGGAACTTCGTACTGTTGGCATGTTCTAAACTAACTCTTGCTCTCCGGTTGTAGATGTATGACTTAATCCACCTCAGCATATGGCCTACTACTCAACTCCTCATCACTTAGACGAGGTGACCATCACACCAGACTTTGACAAACGCTCTCTGCAGATAAATCAATGCTGTAAGCACGACTTTCTGCTCATGGAAGGCGTTCTCTATCTCTTGCAATAAAGTAATGGTCTGGTTCTCAGGGGAGCGGAATTGTCTAAAGCCAGCTTTGCGTTGAAAATAGGATGTTAGGTTCCGTGTACAACTTCAGGCGTGCATTCACATTTATTGGGCGATAGCTTTCAGCCTTCTTTGGATCCTTCCTTTTCTTGTGGATGGGGATCATGACTGCCTCTTTCCATATGTGTGGAAGCAGTCCTTGCGTCAAGCTGTAGTTGTAAATTTCAAGGAGTTTGCAAATTGCTGCAGTGCCCAGACGGATCAGCATTTCATTTGTGACTCCATTTGGCTCAGGAGACTTCTTGGTCTTCAACTGCCTAAGAGCTGTCTGTGGCTCATGCAGTTTAAGACTCTGCTTCATGCATTCTGGTGTCACTTGACTTGTCTGCCTTTCCCTTTTTTCTCTTCGGGCTTCCCTTTGGCGTTTCCTGTTGATGGGGATGTTGGAAACATCTTTGTAGTTAAAGGCAAAAGTGTTTGCCGCTTGTTTACCCGTCAACAGTTCACTATTCTCTTCCACAGATACCGAGCCTCTTCCTGTCTCTTCATCGACTTTTCGGAATTTGTGTTAACTTAAAAAAAAATGAATACAAATAAGGGGAGTATGCTTTTACAGCATCAGTAAGTTGATTAATAGCACCAAAGACATTGTCTAAAGAATAAAAAAGTGCTTTTTTGAATTTTTTAAAGTTGATAAAAACATTAAATTAATAATTTAGGGTAGGACAGGATACCGGAAAAACATTTTAGGCCTTACGAGAAATTTACAGAATTATGTAATTTTAAAAGCACTATATAGCTCGTCATTCTCCACAGCTTTAGCCATCTCGCTCAAGGTTGATCGAGTCTGTTTTGTTTCTCCGGCTCTTTCTCTGTACTTCCCGTTTGTGCCTGAGGAATTTGACCTTTGCTCTCTGTAGATAGAGGTTACTTTCTTTTGAAGAATTGTTTTGTGCTTCCTCCCTAGCTTCTGATAACTTGGCCTGTAGATTCTCCAACTCATTACTCCAGTAGGGCTTATAGTTCTTTCTTGCTCCCCGTGGAATGGTGCTGTAAGCAGCCTTTAGTATACTGGCGTTGAAGTCTTTGACAACCCGGTAGATTTTTCTACCTTCCACGCAAATAATGGCTGTTTTAAAATATATAGTTCAAATAAAATAATGCTCAGAATAACGAAATTTTAAGACAAAAGCTATTGATTTTGCACGGTTACTGACACGTAACGTCATTTAAGGTAACAGTGTTTTGTAGCGTTTCTGTGGTAAATTTTTCATTAATTCATTCATTATTTCCGTATTATTAAACAATTATCTATCAGATCAGACTCAGGTTAATAGCTTTTTAGGAAAAAATATACAAACACATTTAGTGTGTCGTTAACGTTGTCGTAAATGTTCCAGTTAGCTTCCGGTTGGGCATGCGCACATACAAATATTAAGGTAACCTACCTCCTTAACCAACGATTCAGCTTGATTAGCATTCTTCGGGTTATACATCATCATGATGAAGGAAATAAAAAAAGAGTCAAATGACGTAAATGACGACGATGTCAAAATCTACAGGGAAAAACATAAACGGGATAATATCATTTAGTTATAAATGAAATGTTTAAGCAAGGTCAGTGAAACCTATTTTGTAACACCCACAACAATTATAAATATAAGTATATAATAGATGATTATGAAAGACGTCATCGTCACGTGGGTCGTGTGCAAACTAGGAATGAATTCTAAAATTTATTCATGTCTTCAATATACGTATATGAAAGACATTTTTATCATTTAGGTATTAGATACGTAATAGTTTACCTCCTTTTGAAAAGCATTCAATTCCTACCACAATCATACTTTTGACTTAAATTATTCAAGGGGGCATAGGTTCAAGCTCCACTAGGACCATTTTTTCCGTATATTCCTTTTTTTTCTAGTAAGTATTTACTTTGTCAAGACTTATTATTGATTTATTGTACACAATTGGAAATTTTTTATTTAATAAGCGATTTCTCTTGCTGTTCAAAGTGAATTTACTTCTGAAACAGAAGGGGCAAAGTTAGACATCTTTGAAAATACTGAGTAACATGCGGGAAATGTTCTCTATTTTGCCTTTACTCTTTTGGAAGAACTGTAGGTAGGTGTTACTTCTGCCCCAAACCTATCTTTGAATGAAGGGACAAAATTTTAAATTGTCCCACTGTGACAGTACTCGAACTTAAATTTTCAATGTTGGAGTTAGAATTCTGTCTCACTAAATCCTTTTACTTAAGGCACCCTAGAACAAAATGATACTGACAGTTTTATTTTGTGTTTCATAATTGTTTACCAATAAGTTGACGTTCTTTCATCAAATTTAATGGTATAATGAACTCTCAGAAAACATTTCGGACAATGGCCATCAACTTGAAATTTGCCTCTGCTTGAACTTGATGAAGGATAATAAATTATACAAAACATATAAAAAACGGCACGGTAAAAGTTCTTTAAACATTGCAAAACAATGGCAACTTTAATAATATACCAAGAAAATATCATTTTTCTTAACATTTCTATTAGGCATGTACATGTATATCTACTTACATTAAGTACCTTCAAACTATTGGACTGAATTTAGGAGATTCCTTTGATATTCATTTAATCATGAATTTATCTCATACTGAAAACGAATTTATAGCCAAGGATTTATTGCACATTTAACTACCCTTGTTTACCACGGAAACTTGTTAAGAATAATATTTCACACTTTAGCATTGATGATTTATCGGTTAACCTCAAGTCCTGCTAGGTATTGACTTAGCCTTCCCAAGTATTGACATTGGACATGTTATGTCATTTTATTCGAACAAGAGCGATATCTTTTCATCTTTAGGCAAGACTTACGTTATCAAGTCATTTGATTGCAATTTAAACATTTTAAGGCAATAAGGAAAAAATGCATTAGAACAAATGCTCAATAAAAGATGTGGCAAAATTTCAATTAATTTCAACTTAGTTAAACTTGGCACGCCACCAAGTTCGATTACCAGCTATATAATGTTTTACGCTCTTGAGTAATAGACCTTGAACTAGGTGATATTGAAAAATACTAACAACTTTCGGTTCTGTTAGTATAGTATTTTAGAAGTCAAAAGTAAATTACCTTGACGGAAGTAATTTGTGACAATCTGTCACCATAATTACGAAAAATTGTTTAACTAAACTGAAAAAAAAAAACATAGAGCTACGTAATCTGAAAAATATTTATGATTATTTTTATTTTCAATATCTGCTTTTGCAAAATACATGAAAGTTTTTTCAGCAGACTCTGTTTCTGAGTAAGGTGATCATCTTCTGCAAATATTAAACAACCTGAATGAACATATAAAGTTAGAATACAATAATGAACATCTGTCAGTTTTGGATTGCATTGTAATTAAACACGGCGAAAATATCGATACTGACATCTATTACGAGCCTACTGACAGCAAAACATACCTTTTGTTCCAGTCACGCCATCCGAAACACACCAAAGTAAGTATACCATTCTCACTACCGAGTCATCTAAAACACATAATATCCGATGAATCAACACTTATGAAAAGTTTCGATGAACTGAAAAAAATACCTACAGATCCAGAAGTATCCAGACATTTTAATTACAGTCGGAATTAAAAAAAGGAAAAGAACTAAACCTTGAAGAAATATCACCAGAAGCTAACAAATCACCACAGCTAGATACCATACCATACATAAGCACATTTAACCACTTTACCCTGAAGTATTTGGAAAAATAAGACATGATTTAATTATTCTACATCGAGACTCATGGATGAAAGAAAATCTCTCAAACTTCAAAACTATTAAAAGCAAAAAACAACAACCAAATCTAACAAAGACATAAACAAACGAAAAATTTACTGAAAACAACAGAAAACCCAAAGTAAGTAAATGCAACAGTTCAAAATGTGGTCTGTGCAAGCATATTATAGAAGGAGATTCATACACATTCAGATGCGAAATGACATACAAGATGAACCAGTCAATATCCTGCGATGTGAAAAACGTAATGTATGTCATTCAGTGCCAGGGATGTCAACAAGTCTATATTGGTGAAACCTCAAATCAAATCCTCGAAACATAGTGACTTTACACAGTCAACAAACCCGCGCGCCACCACAATGGTTTTTTTACGTAAGCGAACATATTGACGTTTGTGCGGGACCTAAGTTCCCGAAATATAAAATATTTTCATTTTTCAAAGTCAGTAGAAAACAACCAGAAATGATGTTTATAAGGCATCTTAAACCTTCACTAAATAGATACGCATAAATATTATACACAGAGACGTTTTACGACGTAACGTCATTTTTATTCGTTAGAAAATTAGGCGACATTTATTTAAGAGTGATGTCTCTTGTTTCTTTTTACGACGTCAAATAACTCCATATTGTTTGTTACTCTCCTGATGATAATTTTTGAAACTGGTTTAGGAATAAATTTAAATCAGATATACAAGTTCAAATGGGTTTGGCTATTTCCTTAAACCCCTTTTTTAATGTTTCCACCCGTACCGTGGTCTTTTTCATTAATTAATATATACATGTATTATATATTCACGAGGAATGTTTTTGATTATTGCTCTTTAAAACTGTCAAAAGCAACTTTTACCTCATATTCTTTCACACAACAAATAATACTGAAAAGCATCTCAGACATAAACAAATCTTTAGAAAAAAAGTTCAAGACCTGCTCTTTAGGAGACTCAGTTCCTGCGACTAATACTTCGATTATTTATCAAAGTACAAATATATGCACTTGCCTCTTTTTTGTAAATTCGACACTTACTGCTGAAAACTGTATACTATACCTACTAAAAATCTGCCATTGAGTTACATGTACTTCACATAATGTCTGTCTATGACAATATATAAACTATCATAATTAGTTATTTTTAATCTTAAAGTATTAAAGAGGCTCAAATTGTAAATTCAATATTTCCGATAGAAATTGTAAAACATTGCCGATATTTGACGTGTTACTTTAACAGGATATGTTCTTTATCTGAAATTGTTCGTTGTATATCTACCATAATTATAACGCTTCATCGTTTATTTAGCTGCAGTGATTTTTTGAATTCTTCATTCGTTTTCAGTTTTATTTTTCCTGGGACACATAACATAAAAACTTCATTTCGAATAATCAAGTGAAAATTGTCAATAAGGTTACAGAAGAAAAATAAAAACTAAAGGCGTTTTCATCATAATTGTAACAGTTCTGATTGTGACATTGTGTCAATTTTCTTTAATATATGTTGTGTATACTTTCAACGCGCGACAATGCGAAACGTCGCACGACATACGATACAATGGGCGACAATACAACAAAACATCGCGACTTGAATGTCGCGCCTCGTGTTGCATGTCCTGTCGTACTGTCGCGTATCGCACCATGCGTCGTGCCGCACGTTGTGCGTCAACCTAAAACACGACGGACGATACACGGAATGAGTTTTACAGGATGCAATAGTATCCTTGCATTTAGGTAGTAAATAATGCTCACATAACAGCTTTCTACAGATTCTACACGACATGTTGTTTCGATTAAAACTCTAATTAGCTTCGGCCTTGAGACGGATTTTAGTGACACTACATTCTTTTATTTCCAAATAAAGAAATGTGTAAACAGCGTAATCTGCCGGTTCGGAAGCATTATAAAAACGTAGAAAGTCTGTCTTGATAATACATTTGATAAATGATTACTGGCTTTTTTAAGTAGAAAAACAGTGGACACTTACTAATGAAAAGATGCAGTTCTTGATATCAATTCTCTAGTATTGAAGTTAAAGTTGTATTTACTTAAACATTCTCGTATAATTTATGTCATTTGCATATAGAAAGTGTGAGTACCATTTATTTGACCCGATAGCTATATAGATTAGACAAATATGTATACTATCAAAAATCGTCTCTAATAAGATAAAAACTTAGGGAGACATACCACTTTTGAATACCATTTTTGTAATAACATTATATTCTATGTATAGACAAATGCTGAACTACCACAACTCTGGAGAGTACACACATCTCCAAGAAGAAGACATGTTTGGTCTTATCATATAATTTTGCAAATATAATTAATCACTTTAGAGAAACAGTCTTTGTTCAACAAACGAATTTTATTTCTTTTCAATATAATTTTTTGAACATTCTATAAACGTTCCACATTGTTTTAAAACTGTAGGTCAAGGTGAAAATGAAAACATTTATTTTTTATTTGACAAAAACGCAGCCGACCCAAATCGTAACTCCAAGAACGCTGACATGCACAAGACCAACACACACACGCACGCGCTCACGCGCGCACGCACGCACGCACATACACACGCACGCACTCAAGCGAATACGCGAGCACAGCATATCACACAAATACAAAGCAAACATTATAAAATACCCTCAATAAGCAACTATACTAAATATTTTGAACGGTTTGCTTACTGCATAATAATTGATTAATTGGAATTAATTCACACAATCAATACTTGGAAATATTTGAATTAGTATTACTACTGTTTTAATCGCTATAGCATATTAAGTTTTAAACATTAAATCTTCATTAGCTGGTTATGTTGCTTCAAGTTTTTAGAGAGAAAAAACATCCTAAAGGATTGTAACAATTGAAATGGGCATCAAACCACGTATATTGTAAAAAGGTCACAGACTAACACGGGTATACCCAGTCGTCTTTGTATTATACCTTCATATGATACGAGTATAAAGTGCGAATAAATGTAAAATATAAATAACTCACTCTAACTTTGGACTCGGTTTTTAGTTATTATAGAAAGGTTTAAAAATTGGCTTGTACTTTTCTTACTGTAGACTTTACGATCTCGTCAAAGTTCACTGGCTACTATAGACGGGGTTATTTTCGCGTATGCTATATTTGGCGATTTTAAGGTTAGCAGCCAGATTCACGATGTTAAGAATTCGCGAACTGTGAGTGTTTGTGATTAAGGACATGCAGACAGACTAATATTCACGACAATTTTGAATTAGAATATTTGTGAATATTAGCGCAAAATAAAAACATCGTGAATATATTCCAATCTACAGTATCCAGCTATTTCTAGTACAATGCAGTGATCTATTTTTTTTAGGCAATTGTACTTTTGAACAATTAGATGGTTAACAGAAATGGTTGTTCATCTTCTAAAATGTGCAGTTATATCCAAAGGAGATTATCTATGCCGAACACTGCAAACCAACACAATTACCACAAAAATAGGATTGTTTTAAATAAACCTGGCCGTCGCTATCGACCATACACACTGAGTAAAGTTTCTAACAGACCACTAATTATGATTAAGGTTATATTCAAAAACATTTTCAAGATATCAGGTCTTTTTACTCAATTTCAATGAACTTTGCAACAAAGATTAAATATATCCTGAGCAGTTGCCTGCATAGTACCTGGTGTTGGCAGAATATCAGACTTCAGAAGACTACTCCCACGATGCTAATGCATTACTCACCCAATGGAATTTTCAGCACCAAAAACTGTCTGAAATAAAGTCTAAGCACTAAAGCAAATATTTAGTTTGCATTAAAAACCTTTATTGCATGTAGTTTCTATGTACATTATACGAAGTTTCATTCTAATTTTCATATAAAGAGGTGGTAATTTGAAAAATTTACAAAAAGCTTCAGTAAAAAGTCTCGGTAATGTTACTAATGTATTAACTGATTGTTTAATTATATCAATAGAAATTGCAATTGTTTATAACAGACATTTGGTTTTGAGGGTTTATTTTATACTTTTGGTACAATGAGTGATAGCTCTTACAAGTTTGATTATCTTACATGTAAGTTAAAACACTACTGATAAAAACATATGGAAAATGTATAGACTCAAAAAAAGTATTTGCAAAAGTATTGGCCAAATAGTTATTTTGTTATGTATATATCTTTATACATCCTTGTACTGGATACAAGAAGAGGTATTATCTATTCCGATAATTCACTACTAGATGCACATACCATTAAACATGGTTTAAAACCCTGTAAAATATCCATTTAAATAGGAAAACCCGTTAATTTAATTACCCTATTAATTTGTGCATCACTTTATTTAATAGGTTTCACAATGTTAATGGGTTGCATGTTAAAATACCATTAAAAAACCCATTTTTGACCATGAATCATGCCGTTAAAAATTTAGTGTGGTAGCTAAAAAAATTAATGGCTTTGAAAAAATAGTAAAATTCTGAATATTTTGAATTTAACAGAATTATTCATGGCCCTTAAATTTGATTTAATGCCCTTTAAATATTCAGGTTCTGTACGATTTCATTTAAGAGAAAACTTAATGGCTCTTAACAGCAATTTGATGCCCATTAAATCCTTCATTCTGTAAAATATGATACGTATTTTCAGAAGCATAAAAAAAATTTTGTTTTGTTTTTGGCTTGCACTCGTCCCATTGAATGCTTATAATTCCAGTCCCATATTGTTCTAAAATGGACTTTAATCACAATAAATACATACTACGCACACATCGTCTATAATATATCATGATGTTATATTTAGTTGCATTAAAGTTATTTCCCCTTGATGCATTACGCCATTTTTTTCAAATGTTTGCCAAATTGTGTTCCTACAAAAAATCGGATTTATTTCAATGAAAGTCGGATGAAAACATATTAATTTATTTGATAACATCAATCAACATTGTTTTGGTAAGGGTAAATACATATTGATGCATGCCACTTTTTCTGTGTTTTTTTTTTTTTTTTTTTTTTTTGTTTGTTTTTCCTGTCCAAATAATCAACATTTGTAATATGAAATTAGGCGCTGCCTATCTGACGGGAAAACCTAGTCATACAGAATCTTATTTCTGCATTCATTTTTCTTTTTGATATTTTCAGTTTTGACAGTTTTGCTCTTCAGCCTTTTGTTATGTAAATTATGAACAAAGGCAAATGTTTTTAAATGTTTGGAATAAATGAACAAGATCAAATCATTTCTTCAAATGTGTGAAGACTAGAATGACGACAGAAAAATCGTTGGGTGCACTGAATCTAGTCCCAAAATGCATCAGAGGCCACTAGTCCAGTATATACAGTCGGTGAGATGGGCCCCAACGATCATGCCTTTGCTGTCAATTCGTTTCTCTAATACAATTGTCTGAATCCGGGAATGCAATGTTTCTTTTCAGTTCATGTACACGTAACAAATAGTTTTAAAAATACATATTAATCCTGTGTAACGTCACATTCATGGTATCAGCGCACTTAGATTATGTGGGTGCAACATCAAGTCAGACGTGACAGTATTTATACTTAATAGCAAACTTAGAAAAATTCTTTTAAAACTTACCTTTGTAAAGAGAAAATGGACATCACAATTAATAAAAAACCAGTGTGAATTTAGTTGCTATCTAAAAGGCAGAGTTCTCTTGATAAACCAACAGTGCCCCATAAAAATAAAAGAAGTTGTGTTAACATTAATGGCAATACCTGGTATTACAGATTCTTTGTATGAAGTTTGATGTTCTATTAAGTTATTAACACAATGTCAATTGTTTGCATTAATGATAATCCAAATGTAATATCAGTTTGTTATGATTCTTAGACTACAATAAAATTAAAGCTCAATTTGGCATTTTTTTATTCTATTAAAGAATATAAGATTCTTTTACTGGTTGTAGTGCAGATGGGAATATCCGGCCGCAAGGGAAACTGTCTAGTTTCAGTTTTGTTTTATCAGTTGCAGCGTAATGTTACGATTTTTTGATAAAATAACGTTTTTTGAATCAAGAAATATACTATCAGGAACAATGAAGAAATGTCATGGTATTGGATTTTAATTCCGTATTATGAAATAAAATATAAATTATTACATAAATCTTCTACAAAAATGTAGTTCGTTTTACGTCATTTGCAGCACGAAAGTCATCTTACAGCCCGGTGTAAGATGGAATTTTCCTGCACTGGTAAAAATACCGGAAATCCCCGTCTGGTATGCAAGAAAACGAAATACGTCTTCTACAGCACAAGATGGGGAGAATTAATTATATAACTAAAATGTTATCCTAACCACAGACTATTGCGATTCTTTAAAATGTCATTTATATTTCTTTCAGGAAATATTTTGTCCCACTAATTAGCTGGTAAACCTCTTGTGTGGGAGAACAACCACTGACATGATAAATTCTTATTTCAAATTCATTCTAAGAAGTTCTTGACCAGAAATTTATCAAGAACACAAACTCTGTTGGTCAAAACCCAAAGGGAGATAAGCAACACATGCTCTTCCCTGCCTTTGAATTTAAACCTAAAGTTTTGTTCAGAATTTACATTGGTAAACAATACGCATTAATTTCTGCTCCAAAATTTGTGACAAATATGCTGGGCTTATGTAAAAAAAAAGGGCATATGTGGGGATTCGAACTCCGGACCTCGCGCATGCAAAGAATACATGCTAACCACTAGACCATAGATGACTATGACATGTAACCTCATAAAATTGTGTATATAAATAAATTTTATTACCCCAGTGTGTCTGGATTTGTTTTACATTGGCATTTTTTTGTAATTACTTGCTTTTCTACATTAAAAATTAAACTGGCGATGATTTTGTTTTTTAAACACTACTATAATGCACATTTTTATTCAATATTGGAAACTGTAAGCGGGACGCTTGAATCATCAAAAAAAAAAAAAAACGTTGCAAAGAAACCCGAATAAGACCGATTTCATCTAGAGACTCTAATACCGTGAATTTTCAACTCGTTAAAATACGATAGAAAAGAATAATTTGTCTGCTGATGATTGTTCGTAAGAAACTTTATTTTGTCAAATGTCGTCAGCAGTTCCGGGAATTCTGGGATAGACAGGACAACCGGTGAAGGTATAGAACATATTCCCAAGTTGAACGGTATATAGGTTTACTTTGACATATATACACGTACACATTATCTATAGACGGAAAAACCTTCGGGTTTCCCGTATAAGAAAGTGGGTGGGGTAAGGAATTTACATTAATTTATAAAATGTGTTCAGACCAGTTTAGATTTTCAAATTTTCCAATCCTTGAGTAGAAACTAAGGTTTATAGAGAAGTGAACAGTACACATGATTGTGAAGATTTACAGTCTGACTGGAATTTATTTAGGGCATGGGCAGATCAATGGCTTCTTTGTTTCAATGAATCAAAGAGTGTGGTACGCTTGATTGATGGGTTGGGGGGGGGAAGCTACTTGTGATGCAATTCCTCAAACATTCGCACTTAGCTGTTTAAGTGCATGCACCTGAGCAAAAAGTACTGAAGGAGAGCTAAATTGTGATCGCCCATTGTGCGCTGACATTGTCCTCAACAGTTGTTTTTTTAATACACCTGACGCCTTATGTCTGTACCAATAAAAACCTTGTCAGAATGTTTGTCAATATAAAAATGTTGTATAGTTAAAACTACTCACATGGTCACTTGATCTATTAAACCGGTACCTGTAAACCCTTCTCAGTACAACACAATACAATACAATATCCATTTATTTTCTCATTTCATATGAACATATGACAGAATGATTAAACAATATGACAAATGTTTGTACGAGACTGTTACATGTATTACATTACAAAATAATGAGAGAAAAAAGAAGAATCAAATTCTTTTCTAGCATTTTACATAACAGTACATATGTATAGATACTATTACGTGTGTAGAAATATGTTGTTTAAATCAATATGGCAAATACCAATATGAAGTTGATTATCTTAAGATGTCTAATTCTGATGGCAAATTTTCATGGCCCTTAATTTGATATACCATTAAAATATTACGAACTCATTAAAATTGAATCTGACATATTTAATGAGACCATTAATCAATTTTTAATAATTAACGGCATAAACAGAGTATTGAAAAAATTAATGGCCCCATTAGTATTTACAAATTAATGTGGAATTAAGGGGTACTTTTTAATGGCACATTAATTTCACGCCAATTAAAAATTTTCATGGAGTTTTAAGGAGCCAATTAACTTATTTTAATGTTTTATTTTAAGAAGATCTTCATGGCCATCAAAGTCATTTTAACAAGGTATATTTAACAAGGGTTTTAATATACTTATTTCATGGCTTTTTAAATATATGGCATTAAAACTTTGGTCATGAAAATCCCATTAAATAGTAAGAAGTAATGGGTGAATTTTAATGATGACCTGTTAAATCTGTGTTAGAAACGTTTGAAAAAAATAAGGCCAATTTCATGACCCTTTTAATGACATGTGCATCTGGTAGTGTAAATTGAAAGGCATTATGCAAAACTAGTTTACAGTCCTACAGCTTTTGACTTAATATACGTCCATTTGACTACGAACATGTAAAGACTGATGAAAAATGTTTATTGGATTCATACATCTAGTTTGCGTTATCAGTGCATGAACGCATTTTGTAAGATATTCGCTAAATTGTACGGGAGCAAAAATATAGTAAACACATGCATTTTAAACATTTTTCAACAAATGTAGGGTAAATTCTTATTACTTAGATTAATATATGACGTATTTCTGACCAGAACATGTGTTTAAAGTAGAGTTTAAAAAGGTCGCTTGGAATGTACATGAGACTAGATTCATGGGATCCTTTAATTTGGGGAATTAAGGAAACGTTCCAAAATCATCGTACTGTGGTAACAACTACGATCATAAGGTATTACGGTGTTCCGTTAAGGCCATCGCCTGCTCCCTAGGGACGCAAAACGCAAAGGTACGACGGTGCGATAATGAAACACGACAGTACGATGGCAAAGCGCGACAGTACGATGGTGACAGTCCATCGCACAGTCGCGCTTCGCCATCGTTCTTTCGTGCTATACAATCGTACTGTCGCGCTTCGCCGTCGTACTGATGCGCTTTACCATCGTAGTTCACCATCGTGCTGTCGCGATTCCTCATCGTACTGTCGCGCTTCACCATCGTAGTGTCACCATCGTACTATCGCTCTTTTCACCTTTGTACTGCCGCGCTTCGCCATCGCACATTCGCGCTCCAACATCGTACTGTCGCCCTCCTGTCAAGCATTTGCAAAACAATTCACTTAGTCGCCATGTTTTTGCTTTGGATTAACTTACTTATACTCTTGTTTAATGTAGATATTTCTTTAAATAAATAGGGTTGGTGGTAATAAATAGGGTCGGTCGGGTTAGCGAAAACAAACAGCTGTATTTTACACATTATCAACACTTTTGTATAAAATGTACACAAACACTTTAAGTTGACAATAAATATTTTTAACGTTTTGTGGCTTAAAATGTAAATGCTGATTAAACAGCATTTGCTCACAAAACAAATAACTACACGTAAATACATTATTACTCATTTTTTACAGAGGTTATTCTTAGTACTATTATTCTGAGAGCCAAGGTCCTTTTTTTTTAAAGTGTCTGGCATGTTATACAAACTATTTCTACACCATGTTATAGAGGAAGATCCACTATATATGAAAAGTGAGTTTAGCCATCTGTCCTCGCTTGCAAGTAGGAGATATTTAAGATGGCGACAAGAAAATGGTCAAAATACGGCATTGTCAGCAGCATTTTGAATTAAGTCAAAATATGGTATTGAAAACAATTTTAATTGCATTTACAGTGTACAAGTCGTCAGAAAATGTGTACAAATATCTACAATTTAAATGTCAAAAGGTCAAATTTATTGAATTTTTTTGCTATTCGACTATTAACATTGGGTATAAAATTAACACTTTACGAAAAAATCAACATCAGTGTTCATTGTTATGTACACCATTTCTGTGTGTTTAGTCTTGAAACCATTCAGCTCCATATTTTCATTACCATGGAGAAATACAAGATGGCGACTAAGGTGGCTGACATTTGTAGAAACGGTTTTAGGAATTCAAACGTAAATGAAGTATTTGCCTTTTATCATAAGTAACTGCACAAATTATAATTGAAAATGCAGTAACCAGTGAAACCGAAGCTAAAATTGCAATCACATGTCAAAGGTGACTTTGCTTTAATCATTCAGATAATTTTATCAAACCTTTTCATATACAATTTCAGTTTCACCTCAGTTATTATACAATCATAAACAAACACATACACACTTTCTAGTACTATTACCAAGACAAGAATACTGTGTAATGTTAAGTATGTGCCATTCTAGTGATACTCTTTGCTAGTTGAAGAATCTTAGTTTCCAGTATTACTGCATTTCAGACATACCCCACCCACTCTATTTATAATGGGAAATAGCACCCAACCTTGCTGGCAGATCAGAGTCTAGACTGTTGTCTCCTAAGTCAGCAGGCAAGGTTTTATTTTTTGAGAATTGAACAGCATAAGCTAATCAGCTGGCACCATTAGATCATCTAATTTTTGCGAAAAAATTATGAGTTATTGTCATCACTTGATCGGCGTCGGCGTCGGCGTTGTCTGGTTAAGTTTTATGTTTAGGTCAGACTTGATTTCAACTCATTTAGATTTGAAGATTGAATACTGCTTAAGCCGGTGCTAGGGGGCGTGGGCAGTGTTGCATTTTCCATTACTGCTCATGAACAGACTCAATCAAACCGAGTCTGCAATTTTCACTGTTTGCTTTGTTTTCGATGCTTCCGAGGGATCTACTTTCCAGATTTTAATTACTTCACAACAGCGGGTGTTAAGTGCTGTGTGGCGGCCGTAAAAAGTCGCCCCGACTTCATCTCAGTGTTGTTATATTTTCTGGTCCTTCGGGATCATTGATTTCAACTCATTTAGATTTGAAGATTGAATACTGCTTAAGCCGGTGCTAGGGGGCGTGGACAGTGTTGCATTTTCCATTACTGCTCATGAACAGACTCAATCAAACCGAGTCTGCAATTTTCACTGTTTGCTTTGTTTTCGGTGCTTCCGAGGGATCTACTTTCCAGATTTTATTTCTCCTAAACTATCAAAGCTATTGCTTTAAAACTTGCAACACTGTTCACCATCAATAGCTGACTCTGTACATCAAGAAACATAACTCCATCAGCTTTTTGAATTAGGGCTCCTTTTTGACTTAGAAAATATCAGATTTCTTGGTTAAGTTTTATGTTTAGGTCAACTTTTCTCCTAAACTATCAAATCTATTGCTTTGAAAACTTGCAACACTTGTTCGCCAAAAGCTGACCCTGTACAGCAAGAAACATAACTCCATTCTGCTCTTTGCAAAAATTATGAACCCTTTTGGACTTGGTTAAGTTTTGCGTTTAGGTTACCCGCACGGCGGTGCTCTTATTTTATTCAGATGATCAGGGTCTACTTCAGTTGGCAAGGGTACGTAATTTAAGCACTCTTAACAGAAAAAATTGTAACACATACAGTAAACATTCACTGACAAAACTATATGGCAGAGCACGTCCATTGTATTCGTTTAAATTAATGCAAAATTTACATCCATCCTATTCTTTTCCATAGGAAATTATAACGTTCATTTCGCATGACCAGCAAAATGAAAGGTGCGAAATTTAGGACAACGCTGCTGGCGAACAGAATTGCTGGGACTTTAATGTTAAATGCAACACAATGTGTGCATCTTAAAATGAAATCTTGTTTACAACTGAAAGGAAAAATATGTAAATATAGGAAATGATTTTTTATTGTTCATGCGAAATGAACGAAAGAATAGGATCAGCAAATTTAACATGAATCGCTAGCGCGATATGAGTACAATGTATGTACTAGCATCTTAAATTTGTTGTAAAAGTGTTGTCTGTCTTTTCTGAAACCGTGCGATCTGTAGTGTCATGAATGAAATTTTGTTTCAGCAATGCACTAATATTGTTAAAAACCCTCCAAAACTGATGTCTTGTAACAGGAATGTGTTTCTCGTGACAATACAGGGAACCCTTGATGCTTGGCCTAATTGCTGTATAATTTGATATTTTTAAGTTAAACGCTTTTACCGAGCAAAGCTGATGGTTTTCTTAAGTGAACCGAATTACCCCGCTAATAAAAAGAAGCGATTTAAAGTTACTAATAATTGCCAGTCTTTTCAAGGATTGGACACATCACCTAACTACATTTGGCCATCAAAACCCTGTTTAGGAGCAACTTATTCGCTAATTCTGAATAATGATATGAGGTATCACTCGGAAAATAGCACACGACGCCATTAATACGTGCCTGTTTGTCATGAGAAAAACGTTTCCTATAGCAGCTCTGTAAGATTTTCTTAATAACGAAAATACCTGAGATGTCCTAAAATTCAAATAATTTGTGGTAATTATTCATCCCCGAGTCATAAGTTTCTGCAGAGACATGGAGTTCCACAATGAGGAATACTCTCTCCTACTCTCTTTTCTTTCTGCTCTTCATCAACGATCTGGTGGCTGAACTTCCAAGAGGAGTCACAGCTGCCCCCTACGCGGATGATTTGGTGCTTTGATGCTCAGAGGAATATGCAACAATTGCGAAATACAGGATACTAGAAGCCACAGACAGGCTCACAGCCAGGGTTGAATAATGGTGTATTCAGGTCAACAATGAGAAGCCCTGCACAACCCTGTTTCCGCTGTCACCAAAGCAGACAGCTACTGGCAATATTAGGATTTGTGTAACGTTTGTCAGGTGCCTAACATGAAAGGCACATCTAACCAATGCAGAGAGCAGGCGACGGAAAAAGCTTTCCGTCGTAAGGAGACTTGTTGGTACAAACTGGGAACACACGAAAACATACTCAAGACAGTATCCTTTGGGACCATCATACCCATCCTAGAGTATGGCTCCTCAGCTTGGATGGCAGCGACCAAGACAATTCAGCAGAGGTTAGACAAAGTGCAAAATCAGGCTCTTAGAATCATCACCGGAGCACTGAAATCAACACCCATTAAGGCCATGGAAGATGTTACTGCCATCCCTCCACATTTCAAGAGAGATAGTCCAAAACCCTAGTACAAACCAGCAAATACCAGTACCTCCCAGACCATCCCACGAAAGCCAAACTCGAAGGGCTTACTAAAATCGTCTAAAAAGAGGCAGCTTTGTACACGAAGCCAGGAAGCTCAACTAAACCGTTGTAGAGCATCTTGGACAACCAACTACTCCTTTCAGTGTTCAATATCTACCAGAACCGTGGAAACATACCCAGTCCAACCTGAATATACATACAACTCTCTGGTATTTCAAATGAAACAGCCAAGCTATCCTTTACATATGCCATGATCAAAGACACATACCCATCAGAGACACAGATACAGGTGTACACAGATGGCTCAGCTCAGCTGCAATAAAAGACGGAGGAGCTGGTATCTTCATACTGCACACCTTGGGAAGATCAGAGACAAGTAGTATTCCATCCAGGAGGCACTGTACTAACTATAAAGCTGAGGTTGAGGCCACTAAACAGGCTATTAAACTTACTGAGGAGTCTCTAGAGAGCTGCCCCAACGTGGTTGTCTTCACGGATGTTCTATGCAAAACAAGAGTTGTGTCCCTACAATGGATACCTGCACACTGTATTGTACCTGCAAATAAGAATGCAGGCAGATTTGCCAGCCTTGGAGCTACAGTTAACTAGCACTCACGAGGAGCAGGTGACAACGATAAAAGCATTGACAAAGGCAATGTCAGTCCAAGATAATGACTACCACCTACTAGACAGATGGGAACAAGTCATCATTTTTATGCTTCGCACAGGACATAACATGTTAATTGCCGACATGTGCATACAGCTTAAATTGTCTCTTTCTCCGCTGTGCCCCTGTGGCCTGGAACAGCAAACTGCTGAGCACATTCTGCAGTGATGTCCACGTCTGGAGAATCAAAGGAAAAGTGTGCGGTCAAACAGCACCCCAATGAGGATCAAAGTGCACGGCAAGGCCGAGGACCTGAAGAAGACGGCATTCTTCATTGCTGGATAAAGGCGAAGGTGTAAACGGTGAGAAGAAGAAGAAAACAATGGGCAATAAAAAGAATTATGTGGGTGGTTGGAGCTGGCCAAAAACAAGGAAGAATATCCAACAGGGAAAGCCACGTCCCAAAAACGCAGCCACCTCAAAGGCACACACAAACAACACTCGCACACCACACACAAAATGAACACACAATGACAAAACAAACAAATACAGAAATACATTGGGGGACCGCCTTGGAACGGTCAGTGGCAGAACCACCACTGGGGAGTTTAAACCAGTTTATGGTGCACCTAACCTCACTCTTACCCCCACCATGTTCCAAAGGCACAAGGTAGTGTAAATAAAAGTTATCCCCGCCAGGTGAAACCCTAACATACGTAAAGGCAACAAAGGGCATGTAATGTAAAACACAAAAATGCTCTTGTCATGTACAATCCTTAAGAACCTAAAACGCATGTACTAAATGCCTTTGCAGAAGACAGAGCAACTAGGGAAACACCCTTAAGGGCCCGACGAAGCAGGCCAGAAGACGTAAATCATAATAGCTCAGTCCTGATTGGATTTAAGAACTTCTAATCATAGAGTCCTCCACCTGTTCCGTCAGACACAATCAAAGAGGAAAGCGCAGCGTGTGTCTCAAAACAGTTTGGTCATAACCTCTTTTCGTAAAACGTTTAATGACTTTACTAAATACAATTGGAAAATTGCCATGACCCAAAATCTTACGAAGTTTGTAAAACACATCCCCATAAAAAGCCGGTTTTTATATACCTTCTCGCAGAAGTATCTTTCAATTGCTATTGTATTTCAAAATCAAATCTGAATTACGATAGTAAAATTTGGAAAAGTATTTACGTAATTTAAATAACGGTAGCCCCATTTAACGTTTGTCTAAATCGTTTAATCTTAAGAGAGAGAGAGAGAGAGAGAGAGAGAGAGATTCACCAAACCATAATAACTGCCCGGCTCTAAGCTGAAGATATCCCAGAGAAAGGCTGTTACCTCTGCCTAATAAGCCTATTTAGCTGTAAACACTAAATGTAAGGATTCTCACAAGACACATAGTGCGTTCTGATTCTGACGACAACTTATTAAAAATGGTGATGCAACAAATTGATGTTACAAAAGGAAGAGATCTTTTCACGAAAGTTAATAAAATCTGAAAAGTAGATCCCTCGGAATCACCGAGAACAAGGCAAACAGTGAAAATTGCAGACTCGGTTTGATTGAGTCTGTTCATGAGTCTGAGTTCTTGAGTCTGTTAAACCCTATTAACTTAGTCGGATGGAGAACTGGTATAAAACGAACTGCACTCATAATATCAATTTTAAACAATATGCAATGTCCCCCATGGTTTGGTACTAGCGTAACCGGCTCATCGGAACATAATACTAAACAGAGCATAATTTAGGATCTATAATTATAATCACTGACTGACTCGCCAGGATGGTGGGAAAGTTGATGAATAATCCTGGACTCCCCTGGGGTTTTCTTAGGCACGAGACCAGTCGGAGATACGTTTAAATTAGGAAATGAAGGACCCACCACTACCAGCTTCAATTTCAGTGTTTATTTGTTTTTGAATAATACATTGTATCAGGGTTCAGATTTGTTGATTTAAGATTTGTAAAATCCCTATTCTTACGTGGCCCATTTAACTGTAATGAAAAACCGATTAAAGTCAAGAAAGCGTTGTGCAGCATCATCTAGCGGAACGTCAAACAATACGTTTGACAACGCCACGGCGTTGGCAGTAAACAGTTTATAGCTATATATATATACATAAAATAACAGTCTTATGTGAGCTTTTAAGACAGTTGGACTTGCTACGTTTGACATGAAATCAATGGGTTAAAATACCTCGTTTCACTTTTTTCTGTTTGACATATAGATCCTGTTTGGGGCCACCTTTAATTTCTCCATCTCAACATATGTTTTGTTGTTTAGATTTCAACAGCTGCAAACACATTTATCTCTCTTGATATTGGTATGATATAAAGTTACTTTCTGACAATTATAGAATAAATAGATGAAAATTGGTAGTGTAATACTATTTTTATCAAAAAATGACCTTTGAACTGACATTAATATTGACAAAGTAAACTCCGTGTTTCTATATTTTTTAAAGTCACATACACTGTTAAGTTTTAAATTAACACTTTTGTGACAGTGGTCATTTTTATTAAAATTCTCAATTCAATTTTGAAAATGTATGATGATGTCTATGAACGGGCGGCCATCCTGGCGGCCATCTTGGATTTCTCAGATTCGCACGCTTAGCTGGCTAATCTCACTTTTCATAAACACTGGACATCTCTCCACATAATATCCTAGAAATAATTTGTATAGCAGGGGTTGCACAAAAATTATTATTTTTTGAGCTTTACTCACCTTGGCTCCCAGACTATATAATATTTTGTTTATAAACACACCATGCCGGTTGATATTTTTATTATACCTCAAGTTAACAATGTATAATAGCCATATACCAACAGAAATTATTTTTGCACACTACATTTCTAACAATATTAATTTATAACATTTTTTTAATATCATCACGCCAGATGATATTTATTTGAGTGACACTCTGCCGGGTGATTTTCATTTGATGAAACATTTAGGTGATATTCGTCTGAATAACAGCTGCCGGGTGTGATTTAATTCAATTATAATACTCGTGCAAAAAAAAGCGTCACAATTATTTGATCACTGGACAGAGCAGATATTACTATAAAATAAAGTTTTGATTAAAGTCGGTTCATATATAAACAGAGAAACGAGGGAGAAGGTGAAATGTATCTACACTTAAGAAGCAAAGGTATGCAAATATGCTCGGTTCATCAACTCAACATTGCAAAAATAAACGCAATACTTTCTTTTTTGCAAATGAACGAAAGTAAACTTCAAAACTTCAAATTCTATAATACAAATGAAGAAGGGTTTTCAACATTTTTGGACAGTCTATGAACCAAAACAAAATGCACAGAGCATGTTTCTACTGGATTTAACTATAAAAAATGGTGTTCCGTCGTAAAATCGCGTCTAGCTTTACATGTAAATGGATGTTGGGACTATCTTAACATCTTGAACTATGAGAGTCATTTTCTTCATCCGCAAGAAGTGGGTTACAAAGTCTTTATACGCAGCTGAAGTCGCCTTAGGTATAAGGAATCTGAAAGAGGTGGATGTAAAAGAGCTTAATAAATACACAAAAGTGATTAGAAATTGTTCTTATGAATCAATGTAATAAACTAGACCATCAAACTATTAATACATGAGTTAAAAATATTTCTAAATAATCTTGAATCTGTCTATAAGTTCGACCTGCGTTTTTTGATCTTATTAAATAGGGATACGTTTTTGAAATTTTCAAGGTTACATTTTTTTTTGTATTTATGCACAATTCATGGGAGGAAGTTTGCAGTAACTTGCGGAGAACAGGTTCGTACTGGTACAGAATGCAGGAACACTGGTTAGGTTAACTGCCCGCCGTTACATGACTGAAATACTGTTGAAAAACGGCGTACCCTAACCCCCCACCCTCTAAGAAAATAATATATATATATATATATACTTATATACACCATCCTTGATAGCAGATCGCTTGTACTATAATGATTAAACTATGGAATTTTATCAGTATGACACCAGCTACTAACTTTTGCTGAAGAGGGGTATAAGAGCTGGGTTACATGATAACAGACGGTTGATAGCTATTTACAAGTATTATTATCCACCACGCATTACAAATGGTAAGCTGTCTTTTTATCTACTTTTATTTCATATTATATATTATAAAGCATCTTTAACAAGTTTTATATGTAGGAAATTTCGTTATAATTTCATGTCATTCTTATACCTCTGATGTTTCAACTAAAACATTTTGTTTTAGGACTGCTAAGAAAACGTTGATTATTCTTTTACAACTGACAGATATTAAAGTAAAAAACAGATTTTCATTTAAACTGAAAATGCGTAGCACATTCTGCGTACTGTTATACAGTAATACATACTGCTGACTATTTTTCGTTCGTTTGACAGATAATAAAATATTTTAGGTTTCGTGTTTTGAGGTATTGTTAATATTTTATTTACCGAACGAGTTTGGGTATATAAACACATTCCAACAACTTGCCCTTCTATGCTTTAAATTGAAACTGTTATTTATTTGCTTGAAAATCTGAATTGATTGTTTACAATCAGAAAATAAAATCTTTCATTAGAAAAAAGTATGTGCTTAATTGTGTAGACGGTGCATTCCGTACTATTTTATCTAGTAAAGATAATAGATAGGTTTGTTTGTCCTATATATGTATATATTTGTTAATGAAAAGATGTAAATACATAAAAAAAACATGTTTTCTACTATTAAACGAATAAAGGGTTTATTTTATGCTGTTTTAAATAGTTATTGATGAATAACTTCTTATACTTTTTTTGCAATAACAATTTACATTTTATTTTACCATAAATTTCAAACTACTTCAGTTAGCAGTAGGTTTTTAGATACGGCAATCTCGCTAGTAACTTGTAGCAAATTTAAGCTGTTCTCTTGTGTAAATACTTCTTATATCTTATGACCATTATCTTTGTTGTAACATGTCCATAACTTGCATGATATCAGTAGCTGGAAGTAATTCAAGTACCATCTTCCTATATGTTTATCGCGATGACTGACATAATAATCTACTGATAAAAAAACGAGCATGTATTTAAACAAAATCTCATTCTGAAATCATAAATTATAAAACGTATAACTTCAGAGTAGTTTTCTCATTTTTGCATATACTATACATAACAAACAATTGGAACAGGTAAATGTTTCATTATAAAGAGCCAGAAAATTCTTACCATTTTATTCAACAATTATAGTACAATTAATACTGGAAAAACAATTTCTTGCGAGAGCCCAAAATATCTGACTGCATTCATAAGTAAAGATCAGCTGAAAATGCTTAATGTCAAAGTGAACTTTGTGGTCTTTAGAACAGGTGGTTACTATTCGCACGTGATGTTTTAGTACAGGCTGGAATGCGTATGAATTTGTGTGGAAATCGATAAAAATGACAATTTAACTTTTTAACTTATCTGGTAGATAAACACAACTGGTTTCATAAATCTATCATATGAGAAGATAGAGACTGGTGGGTACTCAATCTTTTTCAGTAAAGTAGCTGTTAGAAACATTTTAGCCACGGTAAAGCAAATTACATCAGAGAAATTACTTATATCAATTCCTATTTCCTTCTTTTTTTAGGCATACGCAGATTTTAAAAACCCACACGCACTGAAACTAAACATTCATGCTGGAAAGGGAAACATAAATCCCGTTTTCCAGGACACGCCGATGGATGAAGCTGTCTGTTACAGTGAAGAGGATGAAGATGTCAATGGAGAGGATTCTGGAGAAGAAGATTTCATTGACAGAACTATTGAACACAGGACCCCGCGTGTATTAGAACACGATGTGTCGACGGAAGTGCGAAAGCGGAAACAGACAAAACGATCGAAGTAAACTTTATTACTACTCAGTTTGATATACCGTTTCTTGTTTCCTCAGAAATAAATATGTTTATATTATATGTACTTAAAACTTACATTTGGTACCTTTATTTTAGAATCTACATTTTTGATGAAAAATAAGTGATAAGCATCTGCAACATGCAGTAATTTCGTTAATTGCAGGTCAAAATACAAATGGGATGTTTTTAAGACAACTTCAAAAGACAACGTAGCTCCAAATGAGGATGAATTCTGGCAGACTGTTTTCAAAGTGACCAAAGTTCTTTTCTGTATTTTTCTGTTCTGTTGCGTGTTGTGTTCATTGGTTCTATCGAAAAGCACTTTGTTCATCCTTATTTCAAACATATTTCCTCCGAATTCAGTAAGAAATACTACAATGAAGACATCAAATTATCACTTCAAATACTACACTTCTGGTAAGCATTTCAAATGTCTTAAAATTCGTTTATGGTCTCTACGAATACATTTCATTTTTACGTTGTTATTGCACGTTAGGTTTGAAATCAATGTTACATTGTGAATGATCTTGCACTTCATTAACACATTAGCTGTCTTTTTATATCTGCAGAAATAGCATTTTGTAATCTTCATGTGTGTCGCCTCATATTTAAAAATCAAAAAAGATATACTCTAACCATATTGATGTTGATCTAAAGTTTGAAACAGATGTTAAAGAAATACTTCTACTCTAGATGAAACTTGCGTAGATAACAGCAACTTTTCTATCTAAATTCCTTTTCTTTTGCAGAGACTGCGATAACGAACATTTGGGCGCTGGTTTTAATTGTCATCACACCTTACGTTTTTAACGTAGCAATCAGTCTATGGAAACTCATGTTCAAAAAGATGAAGCCCATTGAGCTCCGACCACTCTGTTTTGTAAGATTTTCAACCAATTTGTACATATGCAAATACATAGTTATTTAGGTTGCCGTTTAAGTTGATCGAATATATATTATGTGCTTTTTATAATATTAATCGACAATTATTTACTTCTCATAAGTTTTAAAGGTTTCGCTTTTTACTTATCTTTGATTGTATTAAACATTCATCAAGCATTCTAAAATAATAAGTTTTACAAATAGATAATTAGCCTCCATGGCTGATTATGTAAGGTCCCTAGTTTCAACTCGTATTTCCCTCGCCTCTTTTATCTCGCTCAGTTTATATGAGTCATACATCTGTCTCGCTGAGATATTGCTACTCAGGTCTGCTTTTGTGTGTCTGTCATACCTTGGTGTGCACCTAAGGTGTTTCATCTCCGCCATCAAAAGGTACAAAGTCGCCACATTTCATGACCAGTATAAGTTTGACCTAAAACCTATTGCATCAAACAAACAGGCAAACAAATAAATGTATAAAATAGATACCTTTGGTCGTCGTTGTAAATGCATTTAGATTTGATTAATTGTTTTTGATATTTCTAGACATTACTCGCCGAGACTCTCCACTCAGTAGGGCTAAGTATTTTCATCTTTGTGTTACTACCAAACATGGATCCTGTCAGCGGTTTATTGTTTTGTATGAGTGTAGCGATCATTCCGTCTCTTTTGAAGACTCTCTACCTCGGTAAGTATATTATTGTTTCACACAATATACTACATTTGCAATACAAACATATCGATTTATTCAAAAATATGCTTAGCAAAACAGCGAATATACTACCCCTGAAGTGAACGTTTCTGGAAATAAATCCTTTACAGTAGCAACGATTGCAAAGATTGTAGTAACTCATCATTTTATGGAGATGCACTAGAGTTTACTTTTTTACGTATCGACATTTAATGACATAATTAATTGCCAAAAAGAAAGGAAAGTTTTGATTTATTTGCTTAAGGAAATGGGCATACATGTGCATAAACAAAATATTGAAATAACGAGTGCTTTATGGTATGCTGAATAACCGAATGAATGCCCTTTTCGGTTTGTTTTTTCTACCTTTGCCGAAACTCTGATTTCCTTAATGTCCATGTCTGTATCGGTTTAAGGAAAATGTCTACAGTCACGATAGTATAAAGACAAATTGATTATATTCTTTCAGAAGCGAACACCACGTCCGGCAATAAATTTGTCAGGCGGTTGCTGTCTTTATGCGCACTAATTACAAGTGTGTCATCAATAGCATTGTGGACTTTCTTTGTGTATCGTATGGACAAAGACTTGCTAGAAAAGAACCCTTCATTGATATTATTAACGGTTTTGTCACCAATACTAGTGTCCGTTGTGTGGTGGGAAAATTTTGTTCCGATGGTACTAATAATTTATCTTACTTATTTAAACATTTCTGACTATATACAATTACACAATTACGAATTAAATAAAATTAAATAACCATCAATCACGTATTACCTTTTTATAAATATATGTCTATAGCAGTATAATAATTATGTGAATTTTGATACGCGTGCGAACGAGACTTCATGCATGTCACTGGAGTGCAACATTTTTATGTTAATTAGATTTTTTTTTTCGCAGCGTAATGATTCAAAAGCTTATATATCCGTATATTACTTATGCTTTTAGGGAAAAGACAACAAAGCAACTGGTCTTCGATTAATGAAAATGCAGATTTTTAGGAGAAGGACGAAAATTGTTGCCATTGTCAGCTTATGGAAAACAATACTTACGGTTTGCCTTGTATCAGTTATATTTGGTATAGATTGTGCTGACGGAGTCACGTGCATACAAACGCTTTATAACGTCATTACAAAGCTTTCGATCTCGTCATATGTGCAAACAGACAACGCCACAGTCAACGGAACAATAACTACCGTTTACAATCAGACTTTTGCAACCGATAACAGTTCCTATCTATTATCTGCAATTCTTGGGCATACGAAACTTGTAACGGAAATATATATTGGCACGTGTTCTAAATACTTGCCGTTATATATAGCTGTCGTTAATATAGCAGCAAGTTTGTTCTGCTATAGGTTAGTATATTGAGGGGGATACTGTAACTTATTTGCAAAAGAGAAATAAGTTTAATGTTTAGAAAATCTTCAGCATTTCATTTTTGCAGTTATCACATCAGATCATAAACAGAGCCTCATAAATAGCAGTTACTTCTTTCACAAGTTTTATTCTTTAGTTTTCAAATTGGCACCCGTTTTACGCATTTGTACATTTATTCTTTCCCTACTAATAAAACTGTCTGCATTATTACATGTCATACATTATACATGTGTAATAAATGCTTTTTAAATGAAGATAGGGGACAAATACACTGTTTAATGTAGATAGGGGTCAACTACTCTCGCACTGGTCATAGCTTTATCAGATCAAGTGGTTTCAACGGCGAATTTTACGCAGATCAGATGGCAAAATATAACCGATACTATAAATTTCCGGTTTTGTAAGTATAATTTAAAGGAATCTCTACCCGCTAAACAACAAATAAATAAAAACGATGGGTGCACCTGAAGCGCAAATGTGTCCTTTTTTAGCACATGTGTTCAATTTGCTGAGATGTATGCCGTTTATTCGAACACTTCTGTACAGTCCGGCAGGGAAAGGAACTTTTTTTTACAGTTTTGACAATATCGAATCAAATATAGTGTTTGAATAAACGACACAAATCTCAGCTAAATGGACACGTGTGCTAAAGAATGGACACATTTGCGCTTCAGGTGCACCCGTTGGTTTCATTTGATTCCTTATCTAATGGGTAGAAATTCCTTTAAATCATACGTACAAGACCGTAAATTTGTAGTACAGTGTAACTTCCGAAAACCGAACGACCTCCGGACCAGTATAAAAGTTCGGTATTTGGAAGTTTTCGGAATTCAGAAGTTTGAAATTTGGTAGGCAAAGTGGATGTTTGCACAAGAGTTATGTTTTCTTACATGTAGGATGAACGAGATGATTATCCTTTATAATTTTACAAGTAAATATAAAGTAATTAACTAATTGATTAATTAAAAAAATACAAACACGAAGAATAATAAAAACATAATTAACAAATGCAAAAAAAAAAAATCTTTAATAATAGCATTTACGTAAACATTTTCCACTTACATTTTACCATCTTTGGAGTCCAGAGTTCGTCAATATTTAATTAACATTATAATGCATAGTTTAAACGATGTATCTAAATCAATTAAAACACAGATCTTTCTTTCATTCAAACATCAAGAAAGTTTTTCGCACTTAAGATATTTAATTCATCACGTTTTTATAAATTGAATACAAATGAAAGTAACCGCTGATTACTTCCTTACTTTTGCATCAAATGACCATTGTGATAATAAAGCGTGTCAAAATACATGTGGGCCCCTAACAGATAAACAAAATCAAATGCTGACAACTTGCCACCGGCGTTTTTGGATTAACAGGTGACAATTTTAATCTGGCAAATATTTTGTTGTTCGGTTTTCAGAAGTCAATTTCAGTGTTAAAATATAAAATGTCCTTCAAAAATCGTCCGGTTTTCAGAATTTAGAAGTTCCGGTTTTCAGAAGTTAATGTTATATAGAAATAAGAACAGAAAAAAAAATGGACCTCGAGTTTTGTGCGGTTTTCAAAGGTTTCCGGTTTTCAGAAGATCCGGATTTCGGAAGTTACACTGTATCGGCCATATATCGCCATCTGATCTGCGTAAAATCCACCGCTCAAACAACATTGGAACCACTAGATCTGATAAAACTATGGCCACTGCGACTCTACTTAATGTAACTAGGGAACACATGCTCTATTTAATGAAGATAAGGGAAAATACTCTGTTTAATGTAGTTAGAGGACAAATGCTCTATCATTAAATGTAAACAGGAGGAAAATTCTCTATCTAATGTAGATAGGGGATAAATACTCTGTTAAATGTAGACAAGAGACAAATACTCTCTCTAATACAGATAGGGAATAAATACTTCATGGCAAGATTCAGCACGCAAATATCGTTAACTGTGTATTCATTTCAGTCTTTTGAGTTTAAAACCAACGTAATATGTTTCTATTTAAGATGCTGTGTAACTGCCAATAAGATTCTAGCACAGATACCAGGCTTTTCTCTTCCACTTGTTCTGTCTACGCCGATCACAGCAGCATGTATGATAGCTGGTTATGCACATACGGTAAGAACATTGAGGTTGCCACACACATTAATGCAGCAAGTTTGTCAAATTTTCCAAAAAGCGTCTCTAGTGTCACCATTTGGAATAATACTTGCCTTGTAAAACCTAGTTTTCCGTATGCAATTCAGTAATTTGTGCAGAGAGGGAATCGATTTATTCATTAAGTAATGTTCACCTGACAGCAAGCATTATACCAGTCCTGTATTTTGGAATTTACGCACTTGTTTGATTGTAAAAGTATCTCTGGTCGGTAGACAAAAAAGGACAACTTGGTATAGGTCCTGTCTAACAACGATTGTTATTTAAACACGTGTACATACACCGAGTGCTGTTATGAAAAGAAAGAAACTTTTATTATAAGCAATAATAAGCAGTATTATGTTAAATGGTATTAAATGGACACCTATACATAATGAGATTTCGTGAACGATTTGATGTGGCTGTGTCGTATAGACTGTTCTATCTAAGCTTAGAAAGATCGACCTTTTTTTATTTTTGGACAAGCAAACTCAAAATACAATTATTTAAGTCACATTTTGTTTACTTGACACATTTTTCTTCAACTTTGCAATAAGTATCCCGGTTACCTGGCAATATTTGTATTGGGTCATCAATGTCGTTACATCGTTATATCATTGTTCAGATGCGTAGTTATCTAAGCATGAAGGTGTCAGGACAAGTGCTTCAATATCCAAGCTTCGGCGCAATTACCTCGATATATATGAATATATGCTACATGAAGGCATGATTATTTTTATTCGACCAGTTAAACGAAATATTTTGATAAAATATCCTGATCTACATTCATCCTTTGGCTATAAACCTGACCTCATACGATACTATTTAACGTAGTTATGGGGTCTCGCAGATCAGTACGCTTGCTTAAGGTAGAACATATACTGCTTGAATTATGTCTCTCCCAGGAGACATATTGTTTTTGCCCTGTCCGTCCGTCCGTCCTTCCGTCCGTACGTCCGTACGTCACACTTCATTTCCGAGCAATAACTGGAGAACCATTTGATCTAGAACCTTCAAACTTTATAGGGTTGTAGGGCTGCTGAAGTAGACGACCCTTATTGTTTTTGGGGTCACTCTGTCAAAGGTCAAGGTCACAGGGGCCTGAACATTGAAAACCATTTCCGATCAATAACTAGAGAACCACTTGACCCAGAATGCTGAAACTTCATACGATGATTGGTCATGAAGAGTAGATGACCCCTATTGATTTTGGAGTCACTTTGTCAAAGGTCAAGGTCACAGGGGCCTGAACATTGAAAACCATTTCCGATCAATAACTAGAGAACCACTTGATTCAAAATGTTGAAACTTCATACGATGATTGGTCATGAAGAGTAGATAACCCCTATTGATTTTGGGGTCACTCCATCAAAGGTCAAGGTCACAGGGGCCTGAACATGGAAAACCATTTCCGATCAATAACTAGAGAACCACTTGACCCAGAATGTTGAAACTTCATAGGATGATTGTACATGCAAAGTAGATGACCCCTGTCGATTTCGGGGTCACTCCATTAAAGGTCAAGGTCACAGGGGCCTGAACATTGAAAACCATTTCCGGTCAGTAACTTGAGAACCACTTGACCCAGAATGTTGAAACTTAATAGGATGATTGGTCATGCAGAGTAGATGTCCCCTAACGATTTTGGGGTCACTCTGTGAAAGATCAAGGTCACAGGGGCCTGAACATGGAAAACCATTTCCAATCAATAACTTGAGAACCTCTCGACCCAGAATGTTGAAACTTCATAGGATGATTGTCCATGCAGAGTAAATGACCCCTATTGTTTTTGGGGTCACTCCGTTAAAGGTCAAGGTCACAGGGGCCTGAACATTGATAACCAGTTCCGATCAATAACTTGAGAACCACTTGATCCAGAATGTTGAAACTTCATAGGAAGATTGAACATGCAGAGTAGATGACCCCTATTGATTTTGATGTCAGTCAATTAAAGGTCAAGGTCACATTGGCCTGTTCATGTAAAATCATTTTTTGGAAATAACTTGAGGACCATTTGACCTACAATGTCGAAACTTAATAGGATGATTGGACATGCAGAGTAGATGACCCCTATTTATTTTGAGGTCACTTGATCAAAGGTCAAGGTCACAGGAGCCTGAACACTGACTTGAGAACCACTAGGCCAAGAGTGTTGAAATTTAGCGGGATGACTGGACATGCCAAGTAGATGATCCCTATTGCAGCCAACCATCAGTGTCTCTTTGACTTTCGCTCCTGACCCCTATTGACTTCTTGCCTATAGGACTTTGCATTGGGGGAGACATGCGCTTTTTTACAAAAGCATTTTCTAGTTCTTAGTTTGTTAATGTGACAAAATAATGTTAGAATCTATGATACACTTTGACATTGGTAATTTCTAACTGTCATATCTGTGACTTTGATACGGTGTACAGCATCAAATGAAGGTAGATTTTTCCGATTTTGTAGGAACTCCGAATGACGGATGGCTGCTTTCTGCCTTTTCCGCAATGGACAGGTGGTCTTGACTTTGACTGGACAATGATTATTGCAAGCATTCTAGGCTACATTTCTGTATTGACAGTAACGAATTACATATGGAGGCAAACTAAAGAACGAATGCAACCAGGAAAAAAGTAATTATAAGATTGAATGTGTACAAGCGAGCTCAAATTATTATATGTCTTCTGTCGGTTTTTGATAAATTTCGTTTGGGTTTCACAAACTTTCATAATCTATAACACCACCTGTCATATCTCTTAACCCTTTATTGTCTGATGTTTCAGAATGTTCATTCGCCAGCTTTATTGTGGCATATTTTTGGATCAATCGCTACTCTTAAACAAGAGAATGGATGAGGAAATCAGAATTCATCACGATGAAAAGGTAGCTTTAATGTTGTTTTAAAAGCACGAGGTAGGTTTAGAACAGTTTGATTTCTATTCAGATGCAGTTAAAATGTAAAACTACTTAACAAAAGCCATGCTTACATGTAACTCTTGTCTTCATATATTATGTGATGATATATGTATATATACATTTGAAGGATCCTTGATATTTCGGAATCGTCTACATAAGATGCCTTGTTGTTTTGTCTATGTGAAAGAAATTTTGATATTATGAAAGGAAAAGTTTGTGGAATTACCAATACCCAAGAACCTAGGTGAATGGCGACCTGAACAGGACGAATGGAGTCCCCTAAGAAAAGATGATACCCCGTTTATCTATTTGTGCGCAACAATGTGGCATGAGACTATACAAGAGATGACACAGATATTAAAGTCAATATTTAGGTAAAATAATATATATGTAGAAGCTACATAGCAAAACTTGTAGCAGACTTGTTTTGACTGACTCTGTTCGTGAGAGGTAATTAAATGTGCAACACCTCTCGAATCCCCTAGCAGTCGGTCGTTAAATCATTATGTCAATTCCAAATGACAAATGACTTTGCAGTCCAAGCTTTCAATTCAGCAATTATTATTCAATTGTGTTTATACGTATATTATGCACAACGTTTAACAGAATTAAATGGTATCAAATACAGTTTTGTGCAAAGTTATTCGAACCGTTTTAATAAATCCAGAATCGAGTATTACTGTGATAGAAAACAAACAGGCAATAAACTTAACAAATGTTTATACTATAAATTGTTGAATGAACAGATGAAGTAAACGCTACAAATTTAATGACGGCATCAGTACAACGTCTCGTCTTTAGCCGAGTAATATTCGAAACATTAAATGCCAACATTTTGGATTTTCATTTATACAATGTGTTTGTTTATCAAATGGTACAATATACTTCCCAAAACAAGAGTTGCTGTAAAAGTTTTTCTCAGGGATCTTTGGCCAGTACATGGGGGCAGTTTCTTAAAAAAAAATTGCACTTTTTGTATGCGAATTGGTAGTGTTTAACTTTATATAGCTTTATTCGAACTGAACTGTGTTAAAGTTTAAGAACAAGCGATATTAGTTTTCTCCCAAATAATTTGAAACTTATATAATATTATATATATCGTAGCATTTTCATGTGCATCTATTTGACAACTTTCACACTGTTATATGTACTATGTTTTAAGAATTGATAAAGATCAGTGCGCTAGAAGGAACTTGCAGCTTTTCTTTGCTATAAAAGATCCCGACTATTATGAATTTGAAGGTATGCATAGTAATTTCCTTTTATTTTTATAGCCATAGCAACAAATTATCAGCAACGGTTTATCGAAACTTATACAAGTAAACAATGATTGCTTATCAATAAAACATTTGCTTCAATGTATTGCGCTAGTAAATCACAAATCTGATACACCTACTTTGGATATTCCTGTGTTTTGGACATGGCTTCTATCTGTTAATTTGTGCACTGAGAACCGATTTGTTTTTGTATTTCAAATTCTAAAGTGTCTGCGATTTTTAAATACAGGATTTACCACAAGGCCGCTATTTATATTATTAAATGTTAGCATAAGTCTGAACGTTGGTTACCAACTTTATTTTACAGCTCACATTCTGTTTGATGACGCATTTACGTACAGCGGTGATTCTGTCGAAGTTAATAGTTATGTTAAGGATTTAATGAAAAGCATCGATCAAGCAATGAGGTACTTAATGGAACTATTATCATTTTGTTTTCTTTATTACCTCTTTTTCACAATCAAGTTTTATATCCAAGCATTTTGTTTTGCAGATTAAAATAACAATTGAGTCGGCATTTGACATAAATCATACTGAGTAAATCATTCAGTCGTTTTCAAGGATTTGTGTTAAATACGCTTTCATTATCAAATTCATATCATAGCCCTGTCTACTGGTTCAACAGTATAATGATATAGCATCGCACTGGACCGCGGGTTAATCACAAAGTAATTATTGGTCTGGGCGAAACGCATCAGAAACCAAACATAATGATTAAGACTAAGCGGTGGATTTTCAACAATATGCACACTGTTCTGACTTTCTTCGACTAGACATGTTATCTTTTTAGAAAGTTTGCGCTCACCTGGAATCAATTAATCAACTATGTAATTAAGCACATTTACAAATATATTTCTTTATCATATCAGCGAGGCCGTTAAATAAATTATAACTAGCATCATATCAAAAGAAAGGAACAAGGTCAAATAAACGTGTTTGACAATGTAAGTGTCATTCTGGTTTGTTCTCAGTTCTATACATGGACAGAAAATGAAAAATTCACCACCGACAAAGATTGAAACGCCTTATGGGGGAAGACTAGTTTGGAGACTACCTGGTGGAAATAAACTGATTGCCCATTTAAAAGACAAAGCTAAGATACGTAACAGGAAACGATGGAGTCAAGTACGTATCTGTCATGTCATGTAAATAAAATTGAGCCGCGCCATGAGAAAACCAACACAGTGCATTTGCAATCAGCATGGATCAAGATCAGTCTGGTCAGGATCAATGTTGTTCGCTTTCAAAGCCTATTGCAATGAGAGAAACAGTTAGCAAAAGCATGGATCCTGACCAGTCTGTGTTTGTGCACAGGCTGGTCTAGATCCATGCTGGTCGCAAATGCACTATGTTGGTTCGGCTCAGTTGATAAAAAGATTCTTTGGAAGCATAGAATGCAATCAACCGAAATAACAGACTCGGTGTAATTGACTCCATGCAGGAGAAGTTATGGAAAGTGTAATATCTCTTATGTCTTCTAGCTCATTTGGCAGAATCTGTCGTTTAATTTCATTGCAATTCAAATATATTAACATTGTACTCTTATCATACCAGCATATGACAATAGTTTCAATGTAAGTAAATATATTCAGTTTCTATGTCTTTGGAAATATGTATATGATATATACGATATGTTTAAACTCGCAATAGCTCTTTAATTTGGTAACTGATTATATGATGACTGTAATATTTCATATTTGACAAAGATGTCACATCCTTATTTTCGAGAATACGTAATACATGAACAAGACGCGACATATGCATCACAAAAATATATATTCTCTAAATTTATTTATATCAAATTGAAGGTCATGTATTTGTACTACTTTCTTGCTCACAAACTGCTTTCACTGGGTGGAGCGAAAGATCGTCTTGAAACGATCGCGAAAAATACATTCATACTTGCTCTTGATGGAGACGTCGACTTTCAGCCTTCCGCTTTAAAACTTCTTGTTGATAGAATGAAACTAAATCCGAGTGTGGGTGCAGCTTGTGGAAGGATTCATCCAATCGGAAATGGTAGGTTGCTTCCCAATCAAATTTTGCAAAGCGAAATGTTGATTAAAATATGGTTTTAGCGTTTACAATGTTGTGAAGTGTTGGCATTCATTTCTGTATACCTCTAAAAGAAAAAAAAAACTTAACAGGGATTAAAATGTATTTTGGAAGTTTAAAGTCCTGTGTTGTAAAGGTTATTATTTCGGGTCTAGTACAGTATGTGAACGAATGCACTGCACTTCTGTCGCCTGTTATTTTATCTATCGACTTCGCGGAATCTTGGAATTTCATGTCAATAACTATTCACATGCATATGATAATTATCTGTTTAGTCTTAGATATTTAGGAGTCTGATTTTAGGATATCACATATATTATGCTGGTCTAGGGAACTAACGGTTTATATTCTCAGGACCAAAAATGTTTTTATTCTCAGGACCAATGGTTTGGTACCAGAAATTTGAATACGCTGTCAGTCATTGGCTCCAGAAGGCTACAGAACATACAATTGGATGCGTACTATGTAGCCCAGGGTGTTTCAGCCTGTTTAGAGGATCTTCACTGATGGACGACGATGTAATGAATCGATATACAACCCCACCAACTGAGCCTAGACATTACGTTCAGTATGACCAAGGTTGTTTCCCTGTTATTTTTCTAATGTGTTCCATTTTGTTTTTCATATTGTCATTTTCAATAATATTTAGAAAAACAAAACCAGTATATAATGTAACACGGCTCTTTCCTGTCGGTTGAAGAAAGACGGAACTCAAGCGTTATATCGTATGCGATACACAGCGGTTCAAGAGTTGACTCTGGAGAAAATATTATGACGTATTTTACGGAGTGAATTAGCTTTCTGACGCCCAGGTCTTTACTAGTCGGATAAATGAAACTGAGTAGAAATGAAAACGAGCAAGATTTATTTTAAAGTTTGTGATGTATCGTCTGATTGACCATGGTTCAATGTTTAGATGCTTCTCGGGCAAAGCCCTTCGTGGTTCAATTCATTTGCATTCAACTCTGAACTGTCTTAAATTAGAATTAAATTAAATTCAGTTGTAGGTCAACTCTGAATGTTTGAAGGAATTACAAATCACCTAACATAGGATAAACATATATTAGTATTTTATTGCATTTTCATAACGTTTTAAGGGGAAGACAGATGGCTATGTACACTTCTCCTACAGCAAGGATACAGAGTGGAATATTGCGCTGCATCGGACGCTCTTACCTATGCTCCCGAAGGTAACTGTAAAACAACATTTACACTATGCCATTATCTGCCGAGCAGGATGGTTTTGAAAGCTTAAATGAATTTCGTCTCATTTACACATAGAATCTATATACATCCACCTTTTGCAAAGTCATCCTTCTTCAATAAACTATATAACTCTATTGTATTAAATAACGTTTAAATGGACCCCTCCGCGGGGGGAGTGTTCTATGTTCAAATCATTTGCGTCCCACCCCTAAATGTCGAAGTGTGTTCGGAACCCCACATAGGGTGGTGTAGAGTTCGTCATGAGAGGAAGCAGTGCAACTGGCCTTAAACGCATACAGTTCTACCATGGGGCCAATTTATGATTGAAATAATGCTCATATTGGCACATGGGCTTTTCCATTAACATAAAAAGCTGAAAATCTCACCATACATGCATGACCTTAATTGTGTCGAAATAAAATGAACAAAAAAACAAAAACAATCTTTTTATCATGTTTATCGGTTTGTATCACATTTGTAATGTTTTCTTATATTGACAACAGTGCGTTTGTTAGAAGATGAGGGATGGTATTCGCATTTTATTTTTTTTACATTAAAAACCCCATTGACACGAATACATCTTTCCCCGCTTTCTGAATGCTCCAGTAGTATCTCTGACATATTCTAGATACTATCCTAGCAGTCCAAAACGGTCATTTTATTATTTCTGCAATACATTTATTGTTGAAACATTAAACAATTCGTTAGGGTTACGGACCAAGTAGTGCGGTAATAATCTGTTTTTCATGCATATAATTGAGTTATCATGTTTGACCGACAGCAGTTTTCTGAGCACAGAGTATATAATCATAGACATGTTTACAGTCCCACTTCTTTTAATTGCAAACAGAACTCTTGAATCAGTCTGAATATGAAAATATCTTTTGACCAAATTTAGAACAGAATATAAGCAATTTTTTGGATGTTGAAATACATTTTTGTCCGCCTGTCTAGATATTGTTTACCCATCTTGTAGAAATTTTCATGACCTTCAAGATTGTTATATGAAGTTAACAGGTTGTAAAACAGAGACACGTCTAGCATTCTTTTGTACGTGTGAATCGGGATCCCGTGGCAATAAACCATTCACTTTTGTGATGCTTTTTAGCGTCACATCACTCAAATATATTTCAAGATGAAGGCAGTCATCAACACTAATCTGTCAACACTTGAACTTCTTTATAAATGATGTGATCGCACAATACGACACATTCCCATAAACAGCACTCATTTATGTGATTGCTCCCATTCTAGCTAAAAACCGATTCGACTTTACAAACTGACATACATATATATGGTATTTATCGTCTGTAAAGATCCTAACGGTTTCCTCATCTAAAATAAAAATGGAGAACAGCACGCTTTTGTGTATTGTCGGAAATTGACTGCATAAAATAGAGTGCATAGGAACAAACAAAATGCAACGTTACGTTGTTAAAAATTTCATATCATTTGACGCGTTATTTTGATGTAGATAATTGGCTGTGTTCGACAGTTTATTTATGAAACTAACGGTACTTAATCTTGTAGCGGCGTTATTTCAGTGGTATTTTTTAATTCATGTGCATTTTGAACAAAACAAACGCCAGAAACAAAGATTTTGTCGCATTATCAGAACTGAATTTGTGTTCATTCTGATATATTTTTATGATTATACTTACATAAGCAGCATCTCTTATATTATCCATTATATCATCATTAGCTGTATAAGTCACCATATAACCTAAATTGACTCTTAACCTTTCAAAAAGGAATATCTATGAAAAGTAATCATGTCGTGTGAAAGCCCAGTTCTTCAACTTACATGTGTTACTATTTATGAACTGTAATATGTATGCTCAAACGTATGAATGAGAGAACATATAGTATTAGGAAAAATGTTACTATATATGTACAGGTTTCAATGAATTTTACAATCAAAGAAGACGGTGGACACCTTCAACGATGGCAAATATTCTAGACCTCCTCCTTGACTACAAGAAAGTTACCATGAAAAACAACGACATATCCATGCTTTATATTGCATACCAAATGTTCCTGATGGTTTCATCAATACTCACACCAGGAACAATTTTTCTGATGATAATTGGAGCAGTTAACATGGCATACCCGACAATTGCATTGAAATGGATTTTAGTCGTAAATCTAATACCAGTGGGGATATTCATTTTACTCTGCTTTGTAGCTAAATCCAATGTTCAGGTTTGTAATATCATTGCATACTAAAATTATACGACAATTAACCTTTTAGGGAATTCCTCGTCCTTTTTCTGTCTGTTATTCTGTCCAGTTGCCCTATCGTAACTTGAGACACACTAGTTCTTCCAACAGAATTTGAAGTTGGAAAATTACAATATGAACAACATCGAGTCGGTATGACATTTGACAATTTCCGCTTGAGAGCTGAATGAGGATACTTTTGCCAATTTATCGAACTTATTATTCGTCACCGTGAGCAGACAGTTAAGTGTTACTACTCTCTGTGCCCACTAGGCACAACTGTGTCATCCTGAAAAGTTGCATGCGTGTCTATGTTGGTCTGAATCTCCCTAATAGTATTAACGTTTTATCTTCAGTTAGAGCTTCTTGAAATGTATTTCAGTTGCGACATGGATACTGCATGTGCTACCAATATATTATGTATCATAATTGTTAATAACATTCAAAGCTATTGTTGCATTTAGATATTTTCGATAATAAGGTTTGTTTTACAGGACTCCGTTTCATTTACTTCCAATAATATTCAAAAGAAACATCTGACAGCCTTAATCGCAAGAGGAAAAGAAATGCGATGTTTTAAGGATATCAATGTAGTACGAAATGATACTTAGATTTCACCTATTTCTGTTTACATTAGTTGGCCTTTGCGGCGATCCTCTCAACAATCTACTCATTGGCAATGATGTTGGTTATCGTTGGACTTATTAAACAAATAGCTGACAATGGAATCTGCTCCGTCACGACCATATTTTTGTGTTTTGTTGCTGGAGTATTTGTTGTTGCAGCTTTTGTACATCCGCAGGTACTCTTTTACACAACATTACCATATAAGAATATTACACTGACTGTAGATTGGAATATTCGGCTCCTGGGTAACTGTTAAGGCTCTGTCGAAGTACCTTGTAAACAGTTATCCGGGAGCCGGATAGTTCCAACCACATCTACAGACAGTATTGGATTCTTTCTTGCGTGCTATATTCAACAAGTAATTACAATTCAATTCAATTCAATTCAAATTTATTTAGACATAAGATCATAAAATATATAACTAAATATAACTTATACAGTAAAAATACATGTATGCAATAATCAATATAGATTAAAAATGCTTTGATTAGAATTTTATATAAATCTTAAAATAGATATGCTAATTAATACATGAAACATTACGTCAAGTATATTTTATAATTTATGACATCGAATAAAGATATGATCTTAACACCTGGGATGACCCATCAAAGTAAAACTAATCACTTATTTCAATGGGGTCCCATGAAATAGTGAAAATAAATTCAAATAAGTGGCTTTCTGTAGAGAACACTTTTCTTACAAAGGTGTATTTAAATATCCACGGTAAACAGGGGAGACGTCATGACGTTTCAAAGCAAAATAACAATTTCTAGTTCCGGTTTTGTTCTGTCACGTGCATAGTAGCGTTATATATGTGTCATAAAATAATGATTTTAAATCCCGAAATATACTATGAAGAACAAATAAGAATTATCAAGGTTTTTGATCTTTATCCCGTTTTATGTAATAAACTATAAATTACTGCATGAATCTTTGTGGACACACATCCAGTGTTTCTATTTAAACATCAGTCTAGAAAAGTGACAACAGTTTCTAATCTTGTTATGGTAAGAATGCACTTAGTGCTATAAATGTTAAGTTTCACTAGTAATTTGTATTTTGTAGGAGTTTTGGTGCATCATACATGGGTTTCTGTATTTCCTGGCAATTCCTTCGATGTCAATGCTACTAATGTTGTATTCAATTGGAAACCTAAACATTGTATCCTGGGGTACAAGAGAAACGCCAAAACCAATGGCAGGTAAGCTATAAATAATAAGCAACCTAGTAATCATGGCTATCATAAGTGTGCACAAAATTTTAATCCTTGTTATCTGTCCCATTAAATTCAATATAACGAGATAATGCGTCATGGAATAAGACTGAACTATTAAAAAGGGGGAGACTGTGTGTAGGTAGATCAGTCGTTTAAGTATAAAACTTGTATCATGCGACCACGGGTTCTAGTAAAAAAAAAAGTAAAAATGTTAGCGTAGATTTTCAGGAAGCACAGAGCACATCAGATCCAGTCAGAAAGTAGGCCTGCGAAAAAGATTTGGCTAGACATTTTTTTCTCCTTTTAAGTAATAAAGTTCAGTATCGTGACACATTCCCTCAGTAAATTGAAGGTCGTTCTCGAACTTAAAAGTGACGCAGAAAAAAATGAATATAATCCTGGCGTTAAATTGGGCACCAAAATATCACAGGGTTATAAAATGTGCACCTAGACAGGCTTGGACCCGTGACCCTTCGTTTTCAGGGCGTGTGCATTACCGACTTATTTAACCGGCTGTATTAAATATATCGTTTTTATGATTAATTTCGTATCATTCCACAAATAAGAAATTTGTCCCCGAATTCCAGAGTCAGACAAAATTTACAGCCTCGTAAGGCTGACAGAACGAGTATGCGACGACCCCTTTTGGAACGATAAATGTCACAGATTGTGAACAAAAAATCAGTTAATCTTTTGCTTTCAGGTAAAGATATTTAATTTTCCGACTAAAGTGACCAAGTTTGCTCTGCGAATCGAAGTATTAAAAGTGGTGCTGAACCTTGAGCTTTCTTAGATTAATTCTGATTGCAACCTTGATTGATATCAATGGAAATAAGACTCTTATTTTATTTAATATATGTTAATGATCAGAAGCGCTTACATACCGCAAAACTTTATACATTGTAGATCAGCATCAGTCAAGTGCAAATAAAATGCAACCAGAGAAGAAAGGTGCAATCGGTGACTTACTTGAAAAAGTCGGCCTGTCTGATAAGTTTGGGAAATCCGATTATATGTTCTCATTTGGTAATCTATTCAGGTATAGTGAACTATGTGTTCTTCCTTTGAAAATACTTGTTCACAAAATGTTAATATGTCGACATTTTTACTGTTGACGTTTAAAATGTTTAAATTAATTAACTGCTTTCGCTGATGTTCATCTCTTATACTAGTTTCTTTATTGTCACTTTTCAATTAAACAACAAACATCTGTTGTCTTCTTTTAAGTTGTGTTTTATTCAAGGTCACTTTCCAGGTTTGTTTGATAGAGGAAGACCTCAGTTGTCCCCCAAGTCATTATTTCAAACACGAGCAGGCACTTTGGTAGAACCACCGATTTTCCGCAAGGCAGCTGAACGACTTTCTCACATGACCTCAAGCGAGGTTTCGACAGCGCGGCGTTGTAGTAAAAGTGATTCAAAGTCATTGACTTTGCCCACTCGGTCACGGAGGCTCCTGAAACAAAAGCATTTTTATTGTATTACTTGATTATTATTATCTGTTCATTAAGTTTATTTTGTCTTTGTTCTAATTTCTTACAACAATCCATTCTTTCACCAACAATCTGCATACTATCAAATGTTATTAAATATAGCTATATAAATAATAAATAAAAGTGTTAAATGACGTACTTTTATATAGGTGTATTTGTTGCCCAAGTGACACTCAACCTAAAGATGAAATTCAGCTTATGACAATTCTAGAACGTTTAGATGAAATGGAATCAAGAATGCCTACTACACCAAAGGAGGAGGATGACACAGGCGGCATTTCTGAACGCCATGTTAATTTTTCTGATAATACTGAAAAGTCAGATATGAAAGAAGAATCCGGTAAATCTAAACATATAACATTCAGAAAATCTTAAAAATACATAAAAGCGTTTTAGTCCAAGCTTTTTATAAACGGAATCATTTTCATTTTAAGTGTTTTGTACAATGTTATTTATGAAATGAGCCGTGTTATGAGAAAAACAACATAGTGGGTTTGTGGCTAGCATGAATCCAGACCAGCCTGCGCATCGCTCAGTCTGGCCAGGATCCATGCTGTTCGCTAACAGTTTCTCTAATTCCAATAGGCTTTGAAAGCGAACAGTATGGATCCTGACCAGACTGCGCGGATGCGCAGGCTGGTCTGGATCCATGCTGGTCGCAAAGCCACTATGTTGGTTTTCCCATGGCACGGCTCAAATAGTTTGCAATGCCGAATACTCCTTTTAAGTTTCCCTATCATAATAGCAGGTGTTTAGTGCCGTGTGGCAGTCATAAAATCTGTGCTTGTACTCACTATGCTATATTTTCTGGTCCTTTGAATCTATTCAGTTTTTATGTACATGTACAATCGAGTTTCACCTAAACCGGTGCTAGGGTGCATAAGGGGTGTTATACGTTTCATTACTTCAAATGAACAGTCTCAATCAAAACATGTCCTGGTCAAAGGTAGACTGGCTCCCGTCCCTTTGTTTGTTCTTATTTACATATATCAGTTTTCTTCATTAAGAGGGAAGTAACTCCAGAAGGGTGTTTCTACATTGAGATTTTTATTGCCCCTGGCACCGAACATGTATAACAGCTTTCCGCATAAACGTGGGCTATGGGGTGTTACGAGTTTAATAGACCATATCAGTTGTTAATAATATTATATTAAAATCATCTTTATATGATCAATTATTTTCTGATGATAACTGATCAGAAATATTTCGCAAGGTAAAAGACAAATATATCTAAACGACGAAGTTGATTTGTCTATTTGTTTGTTTTGGGTTTAACGCCGTTTCTCAACAGTATTTCAGTCATGTAACGGCGGGCATTTAACCTAACCAGTGTTCCTGGATTCTGTACCAGTACAAACCAGTTCTCCGCAAGTAACTGCCAACTTCCCCACATGAATCCGAGGTGGAGGACTAATGATTTCAGACACAATGTCGTTTATCAAATAGTCACGGAGAACATACGCCGCGCCCGAGGATCGAACTCACGACCCCGTGATCCGTAGACCAACGCTCTACCTACTGAGCTAAGCGGGCGGGCTACGACGAAGTTGAAGATCAAATTGTTATCCTAGCAGTAATCATTTTCAGATAAAAAATTATACGTCAGTAATGCTTATAAATAATGAAATCAAGATACAACATGAACTAACGCTTAACGTCAGTTTTGATACTTTAGTATGACCACAATTGACATTCATTTTAAAGAATCCCTCGTACAATTCCAGTCAAGCTACTATCTGACAGACAGCATAAACATTGGACTCATGATGCAAAATTAATGGATGGGGCAACTGAATATTTGTCCAAAGAGGAGAAGGATTTCTGGGAACAGCTTATCGAAAAATATTTGTTTCCGTTGGAAGGCGACAAAAAGGCTCAGGATGATATCCAGAAAAAATTAAATGAATTGAGGTAGTTTTGATCCACTGAACAAGCATGCGGCAACATTTAATTTTAGTTTAAGTTTTTATATGTTTACCACTTTATGAAAATTGATGATATTATTAAAAAAAATGCACCTAAATTCATCGACGCTGATAACCGTACTTGAATCACTTGAAGCATCAAACATCTTTTCAAATTTCAATTTTAAAGTTAATGCACCTGACTGAGCTAACTGATTTCACTACTTGCCTAATGTCTTATTATTGCACTAAATATTTTACTATTATATGTTAGTCAAATTGATATGAACTAATTTGTTCTACCTTTTCTTTTTCAGAAACACTGTATGCCTGTTTTTCCTGCTTGTTAATGCCTTATTTGTGACGATAGTGTTCAGTTTACAACAGGTAAACGCTGATTCTGGTGGAACTATCTCACAGAAACTGCCTTGCTCTACAGGACATGCAGGGGGTTCATTTGAGCCAATTAGTATGGCCTTTACTGCTATTTTCGGAATACTTTTGGTAAGTTTTTGTTTGTGTTATTTGTTTTGTTGGGTTTAATGTCGCACCGACACAATTATATGTCATATGGCGACTTTCAAGCTTTGATGGTGGAGGAAGATCCCCACGTGCCCCTCAGTGCATTATTTCATCACTAGCGGGCACCTTGGTAGAACCACCAATCTTCTGTTAGCCAGCTGGATGGCTTCCTCACATGAAGAACTAACGCCCCGAGTGAGGCTCGAACCCATATCGGTGAGGGGCAAGTGTTTTGATGTCAGCTACCTTAATCACTCGACCACGGAGCCCCCCGTTAATTTTTTAAACAATCTACCACTGTCAGTTGTTTTCAACACAAATGTATACACGATTAAGCAAATGTCATGATCTAATGTGTCTAACTCTTGAAAATATTATTAACGAATCTCGTATTCAGGTGGAGAATATGGCAGATAACGTACATTGCGGATGTCTATTGTGGTTAAGAATTCAGAGACACCGGTTAAGTTAAGTGACCAATTTTATATATCTGAGATACTGCTGAAAAAACAGAGCTCAAACAAAACCTAGCGAACAAATGAACTATATTTCATAGTTGTTAATGTTTTGAAACGTTTAAGTGAAACATGATTTCGTGACGTGTTAGGCTCCAGAGTTCTGTTTTATTATCAAATGTTGTTTGATTTTCTTTTTTTACAGTTTATTCAATTCGTGTGCATGATTTCACATCGCCTCACAACCTTCCTTCAAATCTGCTCAATTACCGAAATAACGTTTCGCCGTAAACATGTGATGTTTGAAGGCGAGAAGCTTAGTGTTAAAAAAAGCCTAGAACTGTGTCAACAAATGCAGGTATTATTCATGTACCACAGTTAAGTCTTTGTTTGTTTTATTCCTTTTTAATAGAGTATCACTACTCCATTAATGTTAAGTTTCCGAGGATACAGTCGAAATAATTCCTCAATTAGCTGAAATATGCTTGTCACTGAATGATTTACGTTAACTCAATATTCCGTATATTAATCAGATTTCTAACACTGGAGAAATTTAAAACATTGTCAAAAAATTGAATGTAATTTTACCAAGATATAAAGTCAGAGAATGTTCTCTTATGCACTCAAAAATTCCGTATTTCCAAAGACACTGGGAAATGTTGTAGAAGTTTCTCGACAACTATGAAAGTCCTTTATTTTTTGTTTTGTTTTTCAAGTTAGAACATATTCATTTAAGTATAAACACTGTATTAAGCGGTTGTTTCTTTAAATTATATAATTAGAAGATTTATTCAAATACCTGAATATTCGAATGAAGTGTATTTAATGTAAATAGTGAATTTCTTTCGAACAAGTCACACGGCTTTGTGAAAATATACATCTATTATTACACTTATTTGATAGAATCTGCTGTTATCATTCTGATTTTGAGTCTTTGCCTACGTCATAAATAGATGTTTGTTGGCAAAAATGTACCAAAAGTAACACATGGAGATCTTTTGCTCTTTCCTTTACATTTACCGCAACGTAGCTTAAAAATAAATATGCAACTAAATATATTCTCAGCAAATAACATATATACATACGCTCTGCATTTCAGGAACAAAGAGAGGAGGACACAAAATCTGTTATCTCAGAAGATTTAACCTTGTCAGGACAATCGTCTGCCACTAGTTTAAACGAAGTGACTACACCAATAGATGGGCCTAAAAAGTCACAACTTTGGTCTAAATTATCTCGCCGAAGCAGGGAGCAGCAAATAAACGGGACTCTAAATCAAACATTTATCAAGAACTTCACGTGAGTATAGGTCATCGTCCGAACTATGTTTTATCAAGGGACCGGCCAGCAGATTACGTCAGAATATAATAATTTCCAAAGCACATAAAAACATTGTTGAGTTTTAAAAAACCATAAAGTACTGGAACTGATATAATATGAATATGATATTAAGTTTAGCTATTTCTCATATAAAAAGTATGGGTAACACTTTATAGTTCTTTGTTAAAATTTTACAGATTACAAATGTTTAATATTCACATTGTTTCGTCTTTTGAATAGTACTTACTATTGCTAACACATGAAGTTACATTTATATTTCAAGAATTTTGACCAAACTCTGATGGCGTACCTTTTAATTGTTATATAAGTGTACCTTGTTGTTAACGTTTGTATTAGACTAAAACATTGCTATACACTGCGTAAACTGTTTATCATGGAATTGAATTTCCACCTTTCCAAGAATTGTTTACGGTGTTCTTTAAAAATCAGACAGTTATAAACACTAGGTAATATGTACCGAAGAGCTATACATATCAATTCTTTATAATTTATCAGGAAATTTCAACATTTTGTGGAAGAAGAACAGGACCAAACAAAGCAAAAAGGTGAAACAAAGGTGTCCCATACTAAATCCGAGACAGATGAATTAAAAGATTTGAGAAGGACGTTTCGTGGATTTGACAAAAGTAATATCCGAACACTTGCCCTGATGTCACATAATCCAAGGTACTAAACTTAATATCAATACAATAATAATTTTCTATTACATTAAAGTTTCAAAAATAAATTACAAGCTAGCGAAATTTGTCTTGTTTTCCGCACATGCAATTTACAGGGTTTTATTTTAAATTTCATCGTTACTTTCAAAACATATACGCCAAAACATATACGCCATTTCAGGACGATTGTAAACAGTCAAAACCTACACTCAACAAAATTCCTAATTGGTCAGTTTATATTGTATTACTATTTTGTTAATAACGCATGTATTCACACGAAATTTCACATACCGACATTTGAATAGGTACTGCAGCTAATTATTGATTTATTTTTGGCGACTCACAGCCAAAGTAACCGCATTAGGCGTTTTGACTAACATTACATATTTTGCACGTGCAGGGCATGTGCACCAACATGCACGTGTTCGTTTACACTTTTGGCATTACTGACGAAATTCCAACTAGAAAAACACATATCATTGTGAAATTGACACAAAAGCAACGCGATCGAGCTGTCGGAATGTTGCTAGCCGGGACACATTTACGACACGTGAATAATTATTTTTGCAATTTCAAAGGAATTTTGATATAATTTGTTTGTAACTGTTACTTTGATGGTTATTTCCATTTTTAACCTTATTTCCGTTTACAAGAACCTTCAATCGTTGGTTATCTACCATCCGCGCTCTTTTGGCAAACTTTAACCCAAGGACAATTCATTGAAGTGACCGATTTTGAGTTTTGTTGTAAAATTCCGACAGCCCGGGCGCGTTGCTCTTGTGTCAATTTCACAATGATATGTGTATTTCTAGTAGGACTTTCGTCAGTAATGCCAAAAATGTTCACTAACAAGTGCATATTGGTGCGCATGCCCTGCACGTGCAAAATATGCAATATTGGTCAAAACGCCTAATGCGGTTACGCTGGCCGTGAGTCGGCCAAAAATAAATCAATAATTAGCTGCAGTACCTATTCAAATGTCGGTATGTGAAATTTCTTGTAAATACATGCATTATTAACAAAATAGTAATACAATATAAACTGACCAATTAGGAATTTTGTTAAGTGTATGTGTTGGAGTCTTTTGAAAGCAATCGTTGGATAGTTAGACTCTTGCCATTTCTCGTAAATGAATCTAGTATACTATTAAACGATGCTGTTTAATACCTTTTTAAAATATCCTAATTCATTTGATTCTTCGGACACATTACGTAATTGGTAATTCTAATACCACTCCTTTCAAATGTTAAAAATTCCTAACACGATTCCCCGCTTTAAAACTAGTGACCGTCATTCTCTATAGACGGAGTCTTCTTCTGTTATTGCAAGTTTATGATAGCATGGAATTTGATAGCCCATCTCTTCGATAATAATACTCTCTAATTGAAAATTCTAACACCCTCGATAGTTTTGGCAATATCTTTTAAAAACATTAACAATAGAGTTATGAACATTCACAGATATTTATAGAAATATGTTGTTAAGAACATACATAATAATTAAATAAATCGAATCCTGAATTTTTTACGACCTCTACTCCTTTTCAAAAGCTCACAAAATAAGACCAATATTTTGGTTTTATTCAGTCTGCAAATATAAGTATCAGATTGCAGAGGTGTAGACACTGAGGTTTCTTTCTGATGTTTGGTCAAATTCAATTCAATTTGTTTCCAAGATATAAAAAAATAAAGAAGTTGTTTTATTTTTATCATGAAGTACCTACCTCATAACCACATTCGCTCCCTTGTAAATTCAAGATATTTATGTGTATTTTGTGATTTTTTTTTTTTTGACAATTGGGTTGAGAAAAACAATGATATCAAAGTATACTTCAGTTTTTGTTGAAATTTTTATATGTCATTACAATAATTTTTTCTCATTGTGTAACTTACTCTTAATATTATGATTTATGGAGTCGATCTTCATCCTTAATTCAGTATTGCCTTAATTGTCATTCATTGTCCATAATATGCTGCTCTTAGTTCCTTTGAAAATCAGTTTGTTTCTTTTATTACTAAGTATCTTACGACAACTTATCAAAACTTATAATACATCTTAGAAAAACAACAAATTGCTTTGTTGTTGCATTGATATCCAGGAGTTGCGCTGCATTCATATGTAGTCACATTGATTTAATTTATATTCATTTCATTTTTTTTTAAGATACCAAGAATCAATTCTTAGTCGTGGTCATGAAGTTGTAAACCAGTGGAAACGTGTGACAGCAAAAGCCAGGCTACAAAATACCACAAAACTGTCAACACTGAAGGAAATGGACAAAATTGAAGAAGAAGAAGAGCCAAGTACCAGATCAGCACGGAAGGTGACTATACATTTAGAGAACGAAGAGGAACGCATTAAAACAGACAATGATGAGGTTGATGAAGATATGACAGAAAAGCTATAAAATCAAATTTGGGTCATTCAAAATTGTCGTCAAATGCCTTTAGTCAAAATGTGAATATACTGTTTTGTAGTATATTTAAGTGCATATTATATATATAACAGTATGATGAAACTTAAGGATTTCTTTTTCAGTATAGCTTTTATATATTTTCAAGCGCATTTTCATAGTATCAATAAATGATATTTGATGGCTATATATAAAAGTAAGAAGAAAAAGAGTAGTATACTTATAGTTAAAACGAAATAGTTTGCTTTTAAATTACTTTAGGACTGAGTATTGATGAATATACATGATTAACACATGGATAACCATTGATCTTCCTTAAGGCAGCACATTTAAGAATTGTGCGCACTACTTAATTGATTAAAATCATTAATCGAATTTATATCATTAAAGACCATAAATATACATAAAAACAAAAAAAAAGAGTAGCATGGTGTATCTGATAGAGATCTTTTATTGATTAGAAATGAAAAGTATGATTTTCTTAATTCTAAATTTATTTAACCCATAACTAATTTCTTTGCAGTGTAGTTGCTCAATTTATACAATGCATGTCACTAATAAACTGACCTATAAATATTTTTGGTTTTGCTAATTGTGTGAAAATAAAAATGAAGGCCGTCACATACTTCAAAATGTTCAAGATTGCTCTTATATAACAATGTAACTACAATAACAATCATGACCTTATTACTTGGATGCCTCGTTTACGATCTGATAAACGTAGACAAGCGGGAATCAACTGGTGAATCACTAAGAGATAATCGGCCAAAACTGCGAAAATAATAATAATTAAATCAATCATATCAATAACAACAAGAGGGTCATGATTGCCCTATATCGCTCAGCTGACTCAAATGGGTACACGATATCTTGGAAGAATGCTATATGCCAAATATCTGGGCTCTAGGCTTAAGCTTTTAGACAACATTATTTAAAAACACAACATCTATATAGGTTTATGTAAAACAAGTGATCTCCCAATTAGTGGGCCAATTTTGAGCGGAAGGACTATGATTTAAACAAACTTACTAGATGACCACTACACAATGTTACAAACAAGATATCTAATATCCAGGGCCCGAAGTCGTAGACAAGAAGATTTCTAAAGTTTTTCGTTATTCATCTAAGTAAAACAAGTAAACCCCAGGAAGGGGTCAATTTTGATTTCAGAGGAAAAATTTGAATAAACATGGTACAGGACTACTTCAGAATGCTACATACCAAATGTATAAGTTTTAGGTTTTAAAAAAGAACATTTCTAAGAGTTTTTTTTCTGTGTAAGTCTAAGTAAACAAGTGACCACCTGGATGGGGCAAATTATGACCGCAGATGCATTATTTGAGAAAATTAAGCACCACTACACAATATTACATGTCAAACAGCTAAGTTCTAGGCCTTGCGGTTTCAGAGAAAAAGTCTATGTAAAACACTTGAACCCCGAGGCGGAGTCAATTTTAACCCTATCAGTATGATTTGAACAAACTTTGTAGAGGATCCTTACACATAACTACAAGCCAAATATCTCAGGCTGAAACAATTTCAACATACGGGTTTAGAGAAGAAGATTTTCCATATATTTGCAACGGAATGTAATTCTTTGAACACTTTTGGTAGAAGACCATGCATAAAACATACAGGCTATGTTTCATGAACTTCAACTGAGCAGTTTCAGAGAAGTTGTTGTTCGAAGAAAGGGTCTCACAGGCAATGACATAACTGGAATGCTCAAGATTTGAATACTAGGTCCAATATTACACTATAACTTTGTTGCGTTGAAAATACATACGCATCGAAAACTGGCAATAGCTGGCAAACTTAACTCTTACTGTAAATTCCACTTGTCGGGCTGGGCAGTATAAATGAAATAAGACCCCTCTTTGTTGATATCTGGAACTGATGATCAAATATCAGATTGTGTTAAGTATAGGATATAAATATCATAAATGTAAGATCTCAGTATTCACCAATATCTCAGTCATTTTAACATTTTAAAGTGTAAGTAGGAACGACTAGGCAAAATTTAAGAATATACTTTCAGCGTCCATTACAATGAGTTTTATATAACTGAAGTCAAATCAAAGTGCAAATTAACATTATATTGACGAACAAAGAAATTATTGTTTCGCGCCAGATGTGAAATGCCGAACAAAAGTAGAAGCAAGCGCAGTAAATTTACAAGAAATAGGTAACAAGAAACAGTGGTCAGTATAAGATGCTGACATAAAAAACGACTGCATTTTATATTTCAACCCTATTGAAGACATAAGCTCTAATAGTGAATACCAAAATAAACCAATTTTCCAACATCAGTACTCGTTATGTCCATAACGGGTTTATCTGAAGAAGAACTGAAAAAGTTGGTAGATTTGATTACAAAGAAATAATGCAAGACTTATTCAATGAGATAAAAAAAGGAAATGATGACTTTGGTGCACCTCGACACAAAGAATTTAAGTGAGAAAGTCCCTACGCTAAAAATTAGAACATGAAATTAAAAGACTCAAAATGAAGTCAACGAAGCTTGAAGTTGATGAACTGGAGCAGTATTGGAGAAAGATGTGCTTAGATAATTTCAAGATTCCCGGATATATAGAAAAATGGGACGAGGACGCTGAGACCAAGATTCTCAATCATGCCAAAAAAGAAGATCGATTTATACCCAGTGACGATATCAACGGTTATTTTCGCCTTTGTCTTTCAAAATAAATGCACACAAGAAAATTATACAATTTTAAAGCCACAAAGTGCATGTACGTATTTCATTAAAAGCATTCAATGACTGTGTATGTGTTCAAGACAATGTGTCAAAGTTCAGAGAGATCCTTGCATACGAAGACAGACAGTTGCGCGGCCCAAGGAATTTACTAAACCATTGATTTCTGGATGCAAAATATACGGTTAAAAATAACGGACAAAAATTAACTCGGTAGTTATGAGACAATCTGTAAAACTTAGATAAAAGACATGGACGTAATAGACACCTTAAAACGGAGTTGATAGAATATAGGTTCGGAACAAAAATGTTCATGTTCACTTAATTATTGTCGGTCTCAAAAAATAATATTGATGTGACAACTTGAGCTTGTTACTGACTTGTAAACATACGTACACCTAGAGGAAGACCCCAGGTACACCTCCTTGAATTATTTCATAACGGGTGGGCACCTGGGTAGAACCACTGACATTCCGTAAGCCAGCTGGATGGCTTTCTCATGAAGAATTCAACAAGCCGAGTGAGGCTCAAACCCATATCAGTGAGGGGCAAGTGATTTGAAGTCAGTGACCTTAACCATACCGCCAAGGAGACACGAATTAAACCACGTGACTAGTATATTGATATTGTAAATAATTATCATAACTCTCATGATTACACTTTTTACCCTAACGGTATACAAAGTGCTTTTATACATGTCTATACCCAATTGATAACCTAAATACTTTCATTTTCAGTTATTCATAATTGTGTTCACAATATTAGCAAGTTGAACGTTGTTCATAACTATGTAGACTTTTCGTGAGGCTTTTGTGTTAAATATTTCGCCCGTAACGCAGAATCTTCAAATAGATTGATTAACTTTTGATTCTTTTAAATTTCACTAAGGGCAACAATTCAAAACTTCTTATCAAAAATGAACTAACAATAGTTCTTTCCCTTGTTATCTATATATTTGATCAAGCCATTACTATACTATTTAAGACGTTTTCTTGTTTAGTCATTTCGATACGCTAATAACCAAAGCATTCATTTGAATACTTTTTGCCCATATATCTGCTGTTATGTATCACAAACACTTGGGGTCAGCACCCCCACCCTCCCATGCCTCTGTCAACTGTTAGCTATTTTGGGTCCTAACCTCAAGTGTTTCTTTATCCACAATCTGACTAAAGTACATCTCCTATTACGCTTTAGAAAATCAAGTACTTTAGTCAGATTGTCTTTATCCGTATATGGAAAAAAGACTGCCTATATGTAGTACTACATTTCAAACACTTACAATAGTAACTTCAGTTTTGAATTTTAAGTTCTTCTGTTGCATTTATTTTTTTGTATGTATGATCTTTTCTTTTAACATCTCATTACCAAGATTTGTATTATTGTCGGGAGATACTGAGCTTTTCCAAGCCATGTTAACGATACGGATAAATGCTTTTCAATAGGCCTTTATCACGGACATGGGAATGTAAACGTACATGTGCTCTGTACTTCAGTCAAACTTGAGGGGTCATCTCAAAACTGTTTTACTTGTTCAAAGTATGTGTATATTGAGGATATATAAAGGGCTTAGTGCAAAAAGGAAGCTTTTTCATATTTTCATTTTCTAAATCAAAATGTGCGGATTAAAATTAGGAATGTTGTAAATTTCTGTCAAAGGGCTGGTATGGTTTTCTGTACAAAATGGCCTACAATAATGAGTTTAAAATTCTAACAAGAGCACCGCCTTGCGGGTGCTGACGCTCATCTGATTTTTTTTGTGTAATAGAAATATTGTCCTACCCATGATTTTCTAAGTCTAAAAAGGGCCATCATTCTTGCAAAAAGCAGGATAGAGTTATGTTTCTTGATGTACAGCGTCCACTTATGATGGTGAAAAACTGTTGCAAGTTTTAAAGCAATAGCTTTGATAGTTCATGAGAAAAGTTGACTTAAACATAATACTCAACCAAGAAAATGATTTTCTAAGTCCAAAAGGGGCAATAATTATTGCAAAAATCAGGATGGAGTTACGCTGCTTGCTGTACAGGGTCAGCTTATGATGGTGAACAAGTGTTGCAAGTTTCAAAGCAATAGCTTTGATAGTTTAAGAGAAAAAGTTGACCTAAACATAAAACTTAACCAAGAAATCTGATATTTTCTAAGTCCAAAAGGGGCCATAAATCTTGCAAAAAGCAGGATGGAGTTATGTTTCTTGCTGTACAGGGTCAACTTATGATGGTGAACAAGTGTTGCAAGTTTTAAAGCAATAGCTTTGATAGTTTAGGATAAAAGCTGACCTAAACATAAAACTTAACCAAGAAAACTGACTTTCTAAGTCCAAAAGGGGCAATAAATCTTGCAAAAAGCAAGATGGAGTTATGTTTCTTGCTGTACAGGGTCAGCTTATGATGGTGAACAAGTATTCCAAGTTTCAAAGCAATAGCTTTGACAGTTTGGGAGAAAAGTTGACCTAAACATAAAACTTAACCAAGAAATCTGATATTTTCTAAGTACAAAAGGGGCCATAAATCTTGCAAAAAGCAAGATGGAGTTATGTTTCTTGCTATACAGGGTCAGCTTATGATGGTGAACAAGTATTCCAAGTTTCAAAGCAATAGCTTTGATAGTTTAGGAGAAAAGCTGACCTAAACATAAAACTTAACCAGGCAACGCCGACGCAGACGCCGACGCCGACGCCGACGCCAACGCCGACAACCGCTCAAGTGATGACAATAACTCATCATTTTTTTTCAAAAAATCAGATGAGCTAAAAACATTTATTAAATACTCTGATAGTTAATCTACAAACACGTATTTGAACGTCGTAGTGAAAATAACGTTATTAGCATTTCTAGTTGTTGCGTCATTGATGACGTCATTTAAATGAGAAATACTGTATAACGCTAGAAAAACCGTGGGTTCTTTTGTTTTTTGTTTTTTGCTATAAAATCAAGAAATAAACAATATCCGCAATGGATAAACTTTCCATTATTTACATGGCCATGTGGAAGGAAGAGTTATCTCTATCACATAACAAAATTTATAAAGTTTACCGCTTGCGAAAATGCTGAGTATTTTTCGAAGATATGACATCTTGTCAGCGTTACTTTTTTAAAAGAAGTTCAATATCTTACTAAAATGAGTTTCTATGCATTTTAGTGTTCTTTTAACAACAGCACTTTGAAGTATAGAGATATCAAAACTATACTGACAATTGCTTTATTGAATATTAATAAGAGACGTGTTTTATCCGATAGGCCTAGAGCCTACAGATTCGTAAAATGATTAGATCTACAAAGTTCGGCGGTAAGAAGTATTATATATATGTATATATATATATATATATATATATATTTTTTTTTTTTTTTTTTTTTTTTTTTTTTTTAGGGTGGGGTGGGGGAGGGGGTCAAATATAATTCAACATTTTGAACGTAACTTAATCAAAAAAGAAATATGTTTTATGTACTAATATACTGTACTTATCATGTGTCGCTTTCAGATCAACATTAATTAGAAAATATATGCGTGGGTCCCCGTTTGCTAGCTACAGTGATGTTCACTAGCGATGTTTCATGCATTACCAACTTTTTACATTTTGTAAATCATAAACTTTAGAAGGTTTATAAACTACACTGCTTAAAATCACAAACTTTTAAGAATTCATTGAGGCAACCAGCTTTTCATTCGATTTATCATTGATTTAATGAATGGTGTAAATTTCAAACTCTGTATATTCTTTCAACATAATACAGAACTACATAATTTTGATAAATTTTCATTTGAGTGAATTATCTGAAAGAAAAATATCGACAGTCTTAACACTTGAAATGCACGGATATTGGTTAAATACATAGAGGATCTTACATAACTGAATTTTGTTACTGAATTAATTAACATAATAAAACGTGAGGCTCGTGACGAGCATTTGATCATTAAATAAACAAGGCAAGTGTTTTTTTCTCGTTCTTGTAAGTGAATCTTTGCTATAGAATTTCCAGCATGTCAGTTGTGTGTTGAATAAAATTTACAAAAAAAAAACCCGACTATTTGGAGAAATAGAACATAACAAAGTAAATAACAGCAGACTTGTTTTGTTTGAGTCTGTTCAAGGTACAACACCCTGTACGACCCATCCCCCACGGCTCTATCATACAAGTATTAAATGAACTTGTATGGCTAAAGCGTGTGTAAAGTGTAATGTTCTAAACTTCGACGCTTATTGAAATAAATAATGAAATCCTACGCAGACGCGTACACGTACAAGTACCACCTCTCAAATCTAAAAATATTTACACAAGAAATACTATTATCACATACACGTGCACTTTGTGGACTCCGTGGAATCGATATTGCATGGCTATATTTGCATGGACGTGCTCAAATAATATGTCAATGAATCAAACAATTTAAATGTATAGGACATTTTTTTCATATGTTTGTTATGCATTGCGTTGATAATAGAACTATTTTTAATCAGCAAAATTATTTTTACAGTCTTCCTCGTTGACTTTATTGTGTGATGTTAGAATATTGATTTTGTTCTGATTAGTAACTCATTCATTATATGAATATTATGATCGCCTGCATAATTTAAGCACATTTGAAATGAAACTACCTTAATTACATATATACTCGTATTATGCCTTTCAGTAAAGTTTGACGTAACGTTAAATTAGCACGTACAATGTAAGTGGATCTTTTTTGCACTGAGAATCAGGTTGAAAATCAACGTGTAGAAGGGACAATTTTCATGATTTTTTAACATTTTTTTTTAAGTTTTGTAATTCAAAAGAGTAATAGTATTTGTCATTGATTTTTTAGTAATTTGCACGAAAGGCCATTTTTCAACGTAACCGTACCAAGTCCTTTTGAATAAAGTACATGTGTATTCACAAAAACACTTTTCAGAATTCTGGGTATGCAAGAATGTGCAAGGCCAGCAAAGGTTGTGCAAAACGGGACCAAATCCATAAAATATTCATACGTTTCTTTTTGAATTAAAAACTATTTAATATAAATCATAACGTTTTAGCAAACCAGTCCAAATATTTCATTAATTACAGTCCAGGCATGTCTCTGTGGGTTTAATCCGGTTAGTTTAGGAAAACAGTACTACTATGCACTATGTATTCGTACTTTTTATAAAATCTTGTGACGTCATTAGTGATACTGTCACAGTTATAAAATGGTACCAATATCTCAATTTTGATTTTATCCCCTTTCTTGCACTACAATAATTTAAGCCATTTTATATAATTTCATATTAAAATGCACTTTAATGAAACTATGGTTATCCCAATAAAGTTGCATGTCGTACAATATTACAGAAATAGTTATAGAAAACGCCTGGTTATTACATGCTTGGGGTAAGGTGGTTCTGGTCAACAATTTTTCAGATTGGCAGATTTTCACGCTAAGAAGTATATAGCAAATTTATTTGGAGACCTGGCTTGAGAAAGTGCTTGGGGCGCTAGACTATTATATGTCGCATCATTACCTTTAGAGTTTTGCGAATATTGTATATGCAGTAGTCGACAAAAACGTTAAAACTGTATAACCTGAAGGTTTTCAATCGCTACTCTCTATACTCTTAATTTATCATACTTCTTAGACTTATAGGAAATAAATAATGAGATAGGAAGGGTATAAAAAATTTATCATTACGCCGGCTACAGTTTGCTTACAAAGGCAGGAGTTGTACGTAAAACAGCAAGCTCGACTTTTCTAAGTGCTCGACTCTGAATTACAGCTTTGCCAGTAAAAACTTTATAACACTTTAACAAAACAAAATCTACTTAAAGTTGAAATGGGGCATAACTCTGTAAAAATTCAAACCAGAAATATGGGGATTGTTTCTCCTGGTGTAGAATTTGATAGTAAATAACTATTTTAAGTTTCAAGTCAAAAACTTTGATAATAACAGAGATACTTGACTTTATCAAAAATTTTAACCAACGGCGACGCCAACGCCGACTCCGACGCCGAGGCGCGTGCAATAGCTCAACTTTTTCTTCGAAATGTCAAGCTTAACATTTCAACGGGTATATCTAACACACTAGGTAACCCGATATGTTCGGCGCAGGATGCTATGTTTGGCGCAGGATCGATATATAGATTTGAAAATTTTAGTGGTGTTAGTGTTCTCCTTATTTAGGTCTATAAAAACAATTAACCAGTAAAATCACCTTACTAGTCTTATCACGTAATAAATGGAGTTTCCAAAGCCGATTTAAAATCCTGAAAAGATGCCATTTTAAGCAAAAACGGCGAAGTTAAATATAAAACTTTACGCCAATTTCAGCAATTTGAAAGTTTATAGCCACATTTCTTTGAAAATATTGCAAAACAAAGCCAATATTTTTATGGACTATATTCATCTACCTTTGCCCTGTCATCTTTCCGAATTAAAATGTCTAAATCGGTGTTTTAGTGAAGATTTTTAAGTTTGAAATACACCATATGCACAAAAAAGGCGATATTTGGCGCAGGATAAAAAATTTGCGGCGATGTTCGGGAGCAGGTTATTGTAAACTTCATCACAAATATCGCAATGACCGTTTTTGACGCTGTGAAGCTAATTTTTGATATCTTATAGATTTTGCTTATGTATTTAACGGTTTAGTATACGATGTACAGGTTTTTTTTTTAGAGACATGTTCATATACACACATTATAACATACATACATACATACATACATACATACATACAAACATATTTAGCAGATAGAGTGCAGTGATCAGTTTGGACACTGTCAAGCCATTGTGTCTATTGTTTTTATCCGATTTCTTTAGAATATTATATTATTTTTTCCATGCATGTGTCTGTGTCCATAAGTCAATTCTTGCATAAAAACTACTTTTTTCACTCGATCCGCCCATGTATTAACGGGAGAAAAATCGTGTGCAAACAAGGCAATTCACGTGCTGTTAATACCCGATTTTTATTTTTGAAATGCTTTGCCAGGGACATATGTATTTATTTTTGCGCACACTGATATTTGGCATCTGCGTCTTGTTTCTTCCATAACAACCTCTTCTTGTAGCATTATAGATACAATGTATCCATATTATGTTTAGCTGTATCAGTTTCCAACCCCAAACGTACTGCCCCCATCAATGTACGCTCTAGCTTCTCTTCGAGTTCACTCCCTTTACAAAGCGTCTGTTCAGTTATTGTAAATAACTGTGAATAAATAAGTATCGCGTGTAACTTGTGCTATTGCTCGTTTTTAGGAATCATATTTATGATTTTGGTAAGTATCAGTCGGTATGTTTTTATCTAATTTCTCGAAGAATTTATATAAACAGCTTGGAAGCTTAACACTACGTTCGTACTCATCCGTACTCCAACTGCGTGTCCGTACTCAATATAACTCGAATGTAAAGTTATTATTCTTGAAATTGTGATCGAGTCCAAAAATTGTGAAATGATATAAACAATTATTGGTAATTTTATGTTTGTAATAATGAGAGATAAAAAAATCGCTTAAAAACCTTCAGGATGTACTTTTGATAGTGTTGTTTATTTCCGGGCCCTGGATACGGATATTTAAAACATGTTTACCATTTCCAAGAACAACAGGAATGGTAAATAAAAAATGTACCGGAATCGTCAAGTCATCACATATGGAAACAATACATAAATCGTCGTGAAATATTTTTATGCAAGAATAGCGACAATACACGTTTGTTTTGTGTATTATCCCTACATACAAGAAGAGTTGTGTCAGCAAAGATCTCCGCACTGGCCCTGATCGTTTTCAGACTTCCGATGCATGTAAAGATTTATCCGGATGATTTTTTATTTTTTAAAAGAAACGTTAAGTTTAAAAAAAAATACGCTACTGCAGAAGAAAGTTCAGCATTTGCTCATATAAAAAGGTATTGTAACAGCACGTGAACGCGAGAACATCTGTTAACACACGTTTTTTTTTTCTCCCGTTAAAACACCCCTGAAAAGTGACAATAACAGCAGTTTTATGCTAGAATGTGAAACTAGTATCACGTGCCATACAGGTTTCTAAGGACGGTGAGATACATGTTAATCTAAAACGAGGGGATAAGTGTTGTAATATTATATATGCGCGTTCTATGGCAAAGCGTAAACGTATTACGGCCCCAAAACGGATAATTCAAAAGGAAATGACGTCAACATGAAAAACAACGTAGACTTTACCGCGCATTTCAGTGAAATTTAATGACGTTGATGGACAATATATTCATTTACTTGGTTAATGTAGGGATAATACACGTTTTTTTTGTGTATTAACATCTGCAGAAGCCCGCGGGGTTGTTTGTGACCGAGACCGAAGGCCGAGGTCACAAACATATCCCAAGGGCTTCTGCAGACGTTAATACACAAAACAAACGTGCATTGTCGCTATTCTTGCATAAAAACATTATACGACGACTAAATGCATTGTTTTCATATGTGATGACTTTACGATTCCGGTACATTTTCTAACTACCATTCTGTTGTTCTTGGAAACGGTACACATGTTTTAAATATCCATAACTGTTGTACGGCAGAATATTGCTGTCTTCTAATGAAGTGACTTCCGTTTCCGGTTATATTTATGTCCAGTATGTTAAATTGCAGAAGTACCACGAACACGAACAAACCTGCCAACCCCTGAATAAAGATAAATAAAGTCTACAAATTGATTTTCAAGTCCTTGAAATAACCAAAAAATGATTTCACAAATGTAAAATTTATGATAGCTTTGTAAGTATCAATAATAAAGTTTTAATATTCAATTTAAAGTTGTGATCTGCAAAGAATCTTGCCTTGGGCTAGTACTTATAAGCAGAGATATCTATTAGTTTACATCCCTTGCAATTACACAATTGAGTGGAAAATGAAAACGGTTTAAGACATAATATCATAATTTTTTGCACAACAGAAACATTTAGGATTTATTCATATGTGTTTGATTTACCTCTCAAAACCTGCTTTCTATGATTTTGTTAACTTACTTATGGTAAAAAAATATCTTTTAACAAGCCAATAATAAAATGAAATACCAGTATGTATTTTATAGTGCAGATAATACAGTTTTGCTTGTACATTGTATCAAAATGTCACAATAGAAGCATTTTTGTTATAGAGAACACTTGGTAGGATTAGTAAAGGTGAAAATAATTATATTGATCTATATTTCCTACGCCTAAACATAGCATTGTCTATAAGATGCAAATCTGATTATATTAATTTAAACTAACTAAATTTCATATGCTTGTTCTAGCTGAAAAGACAATTATTTTGTAAGACCTACACAACTTTGTCAGAGTATATGCTTTGGGACAAATTTACAATATATAACCTACTGAATCAAAACGTTTTCAAGGTTTGACTTTGACGGGCTTTTTGTAACTATTTACACACGTCGCATTTACTAGATATTGACTGCAGAAAGTAAAATTCAAATAAGGATATCGTCAATCATTACATATTGCTGCTGTCGGAAAGCACAGTTGCATTCTTGCATTTAGTAGAGACAAATAATTGTAACAGCATTTTAATCACGTGTGTAATCACACATATTAATAAAGCTCTTTTGTAAATTGCTATCATAAATGTTTTGATATTTTGAAAATTTTCTTTCATTCATTTTTGTTTTGGTCATACCACGGCATGTCCTATTTAAGTTTAGATAATTATCACGTTCAAAATGTTATATGCTTATCGTTCACTTAATATTTTCTGTAATATTTATTTAACTGTAGAATACTCTCATCTAACTGATATTTTAATTTAAAGTATATATGCATGTTAAGCTGCAAACACAATTAACTGTCATATCAAGTTACATCCATTTTTTTTCGTGTTATAACATCTGCAGAATCCCGAGGGATTGGCTGGCACCCGAGCCCGTTAGGGCGAGGGTACCAACGATTCCGAGGGATTCTGAAGATGTTATAACACGAAAATAACATGCGCTAACACTATTCTAGCATAAAACGAGTTAAAAACAGGAAAATGAATATATTGTCCCTCAACGTTATTGAATTTCCATGAAATGCGCGGTAAAGTCTACGTTGTTTTGTCACGTTGACGTCATTTCATTTTGAATTATCCGTTTTGGGACCGTAATGCGTTTACGCTCTGCCATGGAACGTGCATATATAAAAAGGTGTTATAACAGCTCGTGAGCGCGAGAATCTCTCTGTTAACACACGTTTTCTCTCCTGTTAAAACACCCCCTAAAAGTGACAAAAACAGCAGTTTTATGCTAGAATATATATTCAAGTTGAAAATGTTGGAAATAAACACTGAAAAATGAATTGAAACAATTTAAGCTCAGTCTTAAATCAATAATAAAGCGTGTAGGCTCATTTTCGTTTGTATGAAGGACGAAATCTGATGCAAAATAACATGTCCTACATGTTTTAAATCAGAGCTTTTTTATGGGATTTTAAACACTTATTAAACCTGAAGGGATAACATGCGAAATGAAAATTGAAGCATAGAAATATCATTATGATGGCGCTATAGTTTACTAATGTTGAATAATTAATATTAATTTATTTATTTTATTGTGTATAATGTCGCACCGACACAATTATAGGACATATGGCGATATTCTAGCTGTACCCTCCGTGCATTAGTTCATCACGAGCGGGCACCTGGGTGGAACCACCAACCTCCCGTAAGCCAGCTGGATGACTTCCTCACATGACGAATTCAACGCCTCGACTGAGGCTCGAACCCATATGACTTGAAGCCAGCGACCTTAACCACTCGTCCCCCTTGTTAAATTAAATGGCAATAAACCAATCACTGTGAAAATCATCCAACCGAAACATGAAGTTAATATGCGCCTCTCAGTTAGTTAATAATCCTTCCTATGAAGTATGGCTAAGTTCAAACTAGTGGTTGTTGAGAAATATTCCAGACAGGAATTGTACTGTAATATACTACTATTGAATAATCAAAGGGCAATAACTCGACGAAACATTACCTGATCGGAATACGAAGATAATATGCGCATTTCTTCTCGAATTGAAGCTTTCTATGAAGTATAGATAAATTCCAACCGGTGGTTCCTGAGAAATACTCCGGACAAGAATTGTACTATTGTATACTATTGTTGAATAATCAAAGGGCAATAACTGGGTAAAAAATCATCCAACCGGAACACGAAGATAGTATGCGTATCTCCTCTTGATAGTAAAGCTTCCTATGAAGTATGCTGAGAAATATTCAAGACAAGAAATGTACTATAATATACTACTGTTGAATAATCAAAGGGCAATAACTCGATGAAAAATCTCCTGATCGGAATACGAAGATAATATGCGCATCTCTTCTTAATAGTTTGTTTGTTTGTTTTGGGTTTAACGCCGTTTTTCCACAATAGTAAAACTGACTATGAAGTATGGGTAAATTCTAACCAGCGGTTCCTGAAAAATATTCCGGACAAGAATTGTACTATATCATACTATTGTTAAATAATCAAAGGTCAATAACTCAATCGAAAATCATCTGACCAAAACATGAAGCATTTCCTTTTGATAGTGAAGCTTCCTATGAAGTTTTATTAAATTCCGAGTGGTTTCTGAGAATTACTCCGGACAAGAACTGTACCATAGTGTAATATTGTTGAATAATCAAAGGGTTGAAACTTGAAAAACCATCCGACCAGAGCACGAAGATAATATGCGCATCTCCTATGGATAGTAAAGCTTCATATGAAGTATTGCTTAATTCAAACCAGTGGATCCTGAAAAATACTCCGGACAAGAATTGTACTACAGTATACTACTGTTGAATAATAAAAGGGCAATACAACTGTAACTCTATGAAAAACAATCCGACCGGAACACGAAGATATGTTTATGCGCATCTCTTGATAGTAAAGCTTCCTATGAATTAGGATTTACTTCCAACCAGTGGTTGCTGAGAAGTATCTCGGAAAAGAATTGTACTAAACTATAATACTGTTGAAGAAGCAAAGGACAATAACTCTATAAAAAAACAACCGACCGAAACACGAAGAGAATATGCGCATCTCCTTTTAATAGTAAAGCTTCTTATATGATGTTTAACTAAACTCTAACCAGTGGTTGCTGAGAAATATCCCGGAAAAGAAATGCGGGACGCCGGACGAACGGACGAATCGACGACTATATGCTTCCTATTCGGGAAGCATAAGTAACAGATGCCTACAACTCCAAGGTTTTAATAAAATTTAAGTAACATTTTATCACATTTTTCACTTCAGGTATATTATGTTAGAGTTTTTTAAGGAATGAGAAACTCATTAGTTATACTTAGATCGCTGTTTGTATTGTATACATGTATTTTAAAACAATTGCGTAATTATTCCCCGTTTTTCCTTTAATATGGAAGAAGCTTAAAAGCTGAGTATTTCTTTCGATTTCAAAATAATGTTTAGTTATTCGTTTCCATTTGATAGATTTTGTGGTTTTTCAACAATCAAAAAGTTTTAAAACTTATATGTTTTCGGAAATCATTTATTTCTAATCTGTATATCTTGTACAATCACGATTGGCTATGACAGGTGTTACTAATTTTACAAAATTTCAGATATATTCCGGCTAAGTATATATTTGTAATTTCACAACTGTTCTATCGTTCTCTGTGGGTTGGTGACCAAAATGAATACGTACATATCATACCTGCGCACGTGCACAGGTATCATTCCATACCTGAGCACGTGAAAATAATGTAAGATGAATTCAAACTGTACATAATGTTTATTTAATGCCATGTTAGTGTCCGTAAGTATTGGCAATCATGGATAGTTCTCGGTGTATGAAGCTAAATAGCGATAAAAATATTGCGTATATTTTTCTTTATAATTTTCGCAATGTCACATGCGCAAATAGTTGTGCGGACGATTCGTATAGCTTCAAATCGGTATTGTGGGTTCGGCTCCTGCGTAGGACCTTTTTCCCCCCAAATATTATCAATTTAACAGGTAAAATTATTGCCACACTTATCTGATCAAACTTTATGGTCTATTTTTGGAAAAAATAGCCATTATGGAAAATGTAGAATAAAACATATTTAAGGTACTTCCGCCATCTTGAATTTAGAATGACCTTCATTTGCGGTGTGAAAATATAGTGAACCAAAACTTTCAAATGCAGCTGTCCCATAGCACACACACAACTCAGTTTGAAAAACCTCAACTAAAAGTAACTGCATAAAAAGTAAAACTGAAATTTGGAAATAAACAGAGCAGATATTTTACCTGTTATATTCCAAATTTTCGGTAACATAGTATTCATAAATCATTTTCAATTACTTTATTAAAATATCATGAATGGCAAAAGTTAGTTCAAAGTTTCAATTAATGCATAGGAGAATTGTCTTACTAAATAGAACTAAACCTATTCCAAAATCTGTTTTCAAATTAAGCTAAATAACTTATGCTGAACAATTTGACTTTACGGGCATACCGAAGAATATTCCTCCGGCCAATAATCGATAGCGGTCAGATTTTCTATATAGAAATTAGAAGGGTATGTAGACATTTTACTTAATAACAAAATTACTAAAAATAAGAAACCTTAGGTACAAAAATATTACCAAAGTTCAACATTTCTTTCATCACACGGTATTTTTAAATTGAATTTTATTTTAATTTTTTATTCGTTCCTAACATGATGTTTAATGCCATCATTTCGTCATTTTTTCCCTTCTATTTTCCATATACAATCTGTAAAAATCTCATACATGCGTTTCTTAAAAGCATTTTTTTTGTATAAAACCATTGATATGTAAGCTTAGGTGCAAATGATTTCCTACTCTCAATAAATTTATCTTTTGAATGATATTTATTTCATTTTTGTAAAATAAAGTTTTGATTCGTTCTCAGACGGTTAATTTCCACTGATTTTGAAGAATAACTAACTTCAGTGCGAAGTTGTTGTTGTTGTAGCGTCATACGCAGACGACATATTAATGTCGCGTGAACATGCGGTATTGTGATCAAAAGGTTAAAATAAATGATTTTATCAGTTGACTTAATTTGTAAGTTTTAAATCAATTTTACTTCGCGAATAATTCCTTTGTGTTAATATCATAAATTTTACAACATAAGAAATTCAATTGAATATTGTAAATGATATCCAAGGTCTAAAAAGAAAGAGATGCGCATTTCTTCTTATGTTGTTGTTCTTATCTTTTTTTTTTTATTTTAATTTATATATCAGTGTCAATTATGCCAATTACACTGATGTCAATTAAATATGAAACGAAAAAGGTTTCCATCAGCCATACAATGTTGAAAGGTTTATCTGGAGAAGAAAGAGTGAAGAAACTTGTAGAATGTTTTTGTAATGTAAAATAAAATATCTGCATTTAAAACGGAAACGATTTTCCATCGCAAAACGTTTGAAACAGTAATAACTAAAACTGTATCATGATAACAGATAATTTTTCCATGAATGCAAGATAAATATCATGAAAATATTTTTAGTCAGTGCATTAAACTGCATCAGCAATACGTATGTTTTCGTGATATCAACTAACTTTTTATGAAATTAGAAGAAATGATCATGATCATTTTCTTTTTCATTGTGTGGAAATATAATTTTACTTTCGTGAAAATTTGAACTGGTTTCATGATTTCTTTTCAGTTATCATGAAAATCGTCATTATGAAACTTTCATAATTGATTGTACACCTTCAGTTTAAAATATTTTTACATGAATGTCATTTCTATACTGTAATCTTAATGATGAAAGCTGATAGAAATTGTTGATCCATCACGCGTATATATCTGTTTTATTGGCCCCCAATTACCACTAAATAAGGAGCGTTTAAACAACACAGACATATACAACACTGATAAGGCTATAAATCCGTTTTGAAAATAATTATATTGCCATTTTACTTTTTTGCATCATTTTTTATTCTTATAATTTTGCAACAGTTTGGTAAAATTTGTGTAGTTATATTTACATTGAATATGGCAAAATACCTGTACCACGCTGATTGCCAATATTTTTTAAAAGAAAGAGAAAATGATCATTTGCCCAAGGGTGACACAAGTCTCCCTTTTATTTATTCTACAAACATACCATAATTTTCGAATCATTTAATTTCTTACATTCCCGATATATAAAGAATTACTTAATTGATATACGTATGATATTTAACCATTTTAGAGTAAAAAAAAAATATACACATTAATAGTATAAATTGTAAGCGATCGTTTTCAAAAACACGACTTAAATATGTATATATGATTTAAAGATGGACGTGGTTGTAAAAATCTAACAAAGTCATTATCAGGATTTTAACCTGGGGTCTGAAACATTTGGTAACATATACTACATGTCACACAGTAAAGAAAGAGCAGTATTAACTATTATAATTCGACATGATTGTACAATGTCAATTCTAAAATTTATCTGTTTTATTTATTGATATTGTGTGACTTAAAAGACAAAAATGCAAAATAACATTTAAAAAACTACATATTAAGTATTCTTTTGGTAAAAATGACTTCTTTAATTTCTTATGTAAAGTCCCTTCTTTTACATAGTTTGTAACTAAAGTGGTATGTCAATTATGCTTGTATAATTTCTTATAGAAAACCTATAGAAATTGAAATAAACATCCAGGTGATAATACACGGAGGCAATAGATATCGACATCGCAATGCCAGTCACCCGTTACCAATACCATAAAGCTGTTGCCTCCCCTGATGTCGATATTCTGCCATATGGGCCATGAGGTCAATTCTTCCTCATGTCTGAAGAAGATTGTTAATTTTATAAATTTCTTTCCATTTGTTTGTCATGAAATGGGATTCTTAGAACAATTTTAGTAGAAGACTATACATTAAACATCCAGACCAAGTTTCATGAACTTCAATCGAGTAGTTTCAGAGGAGATGTTGTTTGAAGAAAAGTATGAAAGGCAGTGAGTGATCCCTTTGAAAAACATATTTTCCTTTTGGTCAGTCTTAGAAGAACGTAACGGAATTAAGCTGGCAATCTTCATCTCGCCTCATTTTCTTTTCCACTGACAGATGCGGGTCTCGCATGCAATGACGTAACTGGAATATTCAAGATTCGAATTCGAGGTCAAATATTACACCGTAACTTTGTTGCGTTGAACATACGTACACACCGAAAACTTCATACAGTAGTATGATTGGTTAAATTGTGTAAAAATGAGTAAATGTTAAGGTGAGGTGTGCAAGTGAATAACGTTTTCTGTTTTAAACCTATATATAAAAACACACACCCCGCAGTTTGATAAAGAAATGAGTCGTTAAGACAATTATACGGCATATAAAGATAAATATAGAATCCGTTTAGGCATGGAGGATACAAAACGCAACCAGAGTCAAAAGGACAATTGGTATGCTTGTAATGGAAAGATATACTAGTGTGTGTGTGTATTATAAATTCTTCGGCAAAATACATTAAAAACACCTCACCAAAATCTAGTTTTAGCGCACACTTGGACATTACGTTATGATAAAATGCGAGCAAAACGATCCGTATAAAAATCAGGTTAGAAGTTGGACGCCGTTTCAAAAGGGTCAGTAACCATATTTAATAACCTAAAAAAATGTCCACTTGTCGGGCGGGGCAGTGTAAATGAAGTAAGACCCCTCTTTGTTGATTTCTAGGACTGATGACCAAAGGATAATATTTAAGAGTATATTTCTCGGAAGCACAGAGCACCACAAACACAGCCTCAGAGCCACGCATTTGCAAAGTAGGCAGACTGTGTAAAGTATAGCATATTAATATCATAAATGTAAGATCTCCTTATTCACCAAAAATTTCAGTCATTTTAGAGGATAATTTTAAGTATAAGTTGGAACGACTTAGAAAAATTTAAGAACATACTTTCAGCGTCAGTTACAATAATTTTTATATAACTTAAGTGAAATTAAAGTACAAATTAACATTTTATTGACAAACAAAGAAATTATCGTTCCGCGCAAGATATGAAATGCCGAACAAGCAAATTCGATGAATTGGTATCCCCCGCCGAAAGGGTTTGTGGTGAGGAATGGCAAAAAGATATATCCGGCAAAAAGTTTAGGATGTTAATAAGAAGCAAATAATTTCATTAGTCAAAATCAATTTAACAGAAAACAAATGTTTAATTTAAGAGTACACAATAAATGTATGATACTTTGATCCGGACTAAAGAATTTATTTTGAATGGGATATGCTTACTGTAATAAGCTTAGCTTTTAAAATTAAATGCAGTTAATTGAAATGTGAGCTTGAAGTTTAACTGGAATGAAATATTGTCTTTTAGTGGTTTGGCACCAGGTGTTGCTGTTTTACATGTACATTTGAACTTAAAAGATCAGATGTCCTTAAGAGAACACAGATAAGATATCTTGAACATGGCTGAGGGCAAGGTTTGTGCAGTCACAACTTAACATGTTGAAGGTTTGAACATTTAAAAAAAAAAAAAGGATGGAAATATATATATCTATATATTTATTTTTTTTCGGGGGTGGGGGTGCAGGGGAACGGGGGAGGAAACAAAATTTCACATGCTGATTATAAATATTGATTGAAAATTAAAAATTAACAAGAGGACCATGATGGTCCTGAATCGCTCACCTGTTCCAACATGACCCAGTTTTGAACTGAGTATGACGCTGTTTTTTCTATTATTTGACATAGTGACCTAGTTTTTGAGCTCATGTGACTCTGTTTTGAACCTGACCTAGATATCATCAAGATAAAAATTCTGACCAATTTCAAGAAGATCCATTGAAAAATATGGCCTCTAGAGAGGTCACAAGGTTTTTTTATTATTTGACCTACTGACCTAGTTATTGATCGCACGTGACCCAGTTTCAAACTTGACCTAGATATCATCAAGATGAACATTCTGACCAATTTTCATGAAGATCCATTGAAAAATATGGCCTCTAGAGAGGTCACAAGGTTTTTTATTATTTGACCTACTGACCTAGTTACTGACCGCACATGAACCAGTTTCGAACTTGACCTAGATATCATCAAGATGAATATTCTGACCAATTTTCATGAAGATCCATTTGAAAGTGTGGCCTCTAGAGAGGTCAAAAGGATTTTCTATTTTTAGAACTACTGACCTAGTTTTTGATCGCAGTTGACCCAGTTTCATACTTGATCAAGATATCATCAAGATAAACATTCAGACCAACTTTCATACAGATCCCATGAAAAATATGGCCTCTAGAGAGGGCACAAGGTTTTTATATTATTTGACCTACTGACCTAGTTATTGACCGCACGTGACCCAGTTTCGAACTTGGCCTAGGCATCACCAAGATGAACATTTTGAACAATTTTCTTGAAGATCCATTTGGAAGTTTGGGCTCTAGAGAGGTCACAAGGTTTTTCTATTTTTAGACCTACTGACCTAGATTTTGACCACCGTCGGGGGATAACAAAAGAAGATGCAAGAACAATAAATTTTCTTCTTGACATAAATAGGTTACAAGAAATACAGGTCAGTATAAGATGGTGACATAGAAAACAACTGTATTTTATATTTCATAAGCTGTAATAGTGAATATAGTGAATACGAAGATATACTCATTTCCCAGCATCAGTCCCTAATATGAACTTAGGTGCTACCTAGAAGGCAGAGCTCCCTTGAAAAATCACCAGTGAATGAATGTCTTTGAATGCATTAAGATTAAATCTTGACATGCGAAAAATCAACAAATATACATTATACAAACTAAAGAAAGTTACGGTTCTTTTTAGAAAGAAGTATGTGTCCAGTTTTAAGGCAAAAATACTGCTATGATAGACGTCTGGTATAGGGGAGTGAAAATCATTTACATGTACACAGCTTGTTTAAAACCCAAAAGACTAGCCATCTTTAAAAGTTAGTGATGAGTATTTTACCCAGAGAAAATCACTTTTTGCCGAAATTCTCGAAAACTCCTGTTTTGTTTTGTTTTTATGGTTAATCTTAGCACTACTGGTATAGAATAGGAATCATGGCAGTAGGAGCCTTTTTTATGTTTTCTGATAATTCATAGCCAATAGTTTTTTTTCCTAGTAATAAACTCTGGTCAGTGATTTTAAGCTTGTGGATGAAATATATGTGAACGGGGAGAAGAGCATTATGTGCTTTTCACAGTTCAGTGCCTGTATGTTTTGTTCCCAAAACCTTTTTCAAAAATAAGTTCTATCTACAGACAGTACATTGGAACCTGACATCACTAACAAAACACTTATTTCACATGAATGACTTTATTTTTTACAATGCTTTCAAAACTCATAAAAAACAAAAGCAAAACAAAAAACAAAACAAAAAAAGAAAAAACACTGAAATAAAAAAGAAATTAAAAAAAAAATGCTTCCAGTGAGGATCAAACTCCCGACCTTTGGATTTCAACGCGAACTCGGTAACCACTGCACCACTGTGGAAGTATGACGTCATCATCACAAATATAAGTATACATAATAAATTTCAGTTATGGCAGCGTGACGAAAATCGTTTCCCATTAATCACATTGTATTCTATCTTTTTTTTCTTCGTAGAAAATGTATTTAGCACTAAATTCTTATTATCAGACGTTCATATACATTTTTATTCAACGTTCAAAGCAGTAAGCGAAACGCTTTTGTCAACCGTAAACCGCAAGCGTCTACTGACGTCCTACTGATTAATTACTCATGCATTGTGTACTGGAAGAAACCCGAACAAACCGATTCCAAAAAAGTACCACGAATTTTCAACTCGAAAGTAATTCTATACACAGTTTTCTTTTTCACACGTTTAACCGTAATGCGACACAGTGCTATTAAGATTACAACGGGCTTATTTGAAATCGGCCATGGAGACCCCACGTAAACTACGTGACTAGTATATTGTATATTGATATTGTATATAATGACCATAACTTTCATGATTACACTTTTTTTTACCCTCACGGTATAAAAAAATGCGTTTATACATGTCTAAATCCAATTGGTAACCTAAGTACTTCCAGTCATTCATAACTGTAATTGTGCTCACAATTATTAGCAAGTTGAACGTTGTTTTACTGATCGACATTTGGTAAAACTAGTGCACAACGTTTGAGGCCCCACAACACAATTTTCACATGCAAAGTATTTGTTTATATAATTCAGTGTTAATGCATTAATTTTGCCCGAACAATGTAATGGACAAAATTAGGTACTGGATATTAAATTTCTGTAATCAAAACTGCATATAGTCATATCACTTTTGTCTTATCTTAAATTGATGGTTAAACAAATTGTTGTAACTTCTAAAAATAGTGGTGGCGAGAACATTTTGTAAATGTGGGCTTTAAAACTGATTTGCCACATGCATCATTTACATTTATAAACTGTGTTTTGCTGTACATTAGGTAAATTTACATGTTTTTCTAGTTGCATATATGATATTTGAAACTTTATGAAAAGTGAACGACAGCTTATTGTACGCCCGAAGGGACGTATTATGTTACATACAAAAAACTTAACCAAAAACTACTGTCAAGAAAGGGGCATAATTTTGTAAAAGAGTTAAACAGAGTTATGGAACCTATGCAATGTAAGTCAGTTTATCACAGTGAATAAGTGTGTGAAATTTAAATCCATTCCCACAAGTGGTTACTGAGATACCAGCTTACATACAAAACCTTAACCAAAAATTTCTAAGTTAAAAAAGGGACATAATTTTATAAAAAAGCAAATAGAGTTATGGAACCTGTGCAATGTAAGTCAATTTATCACAGTGAATAAGTGTGTGAAGTTTCAATCCATTCTCACAATTGGTTACTGAGATACCAGCTTACATAACAAATCCTTAACCAAATTTGGACGCCGACGCCGACGCCGACGCAGACGCCGACGCCGACGACGGGCGAGTCCAATAGCTCTACTATTCTATGAATAGTCGAGCTAAAAAATATATTTCATGTTTTATAATAAGTTCTGTTACTATTGTCTGACATTGTATGCATTCAGGATAATCTTTCCTAAAGATAAAAACATATTGTTCTTTTTTAAATGCACTGTCTATGAGAAATATACCTTATTTTCCTACTTTAGGTGCGAAAGGTTAAGAAGCAGTGCATAAACAAATAATTAAGTCCTTTGCCAATTCCATTTTGTACTGCTTAAATATGAACCAAAGTAACAAGTTCTGTTGTCATCAATGAATCTTAAGTTCATATTGTTGTTCATTCTAAATCAGCTTAACCTATCACTGTTAATATCAAGTACTACTAAATTGTCACCATACTGCTACATTAAAATCGTGATCAGTCAATCAAAATCAGAACATAATTCTATCAAATTCATGGATCTGAAATGATAATAAGTACCATAACTGTTTGGAATTTCCGATACCTCAACACTTTATAAGAGATAATGAATTAAACTAAGTGATCATCACTGGCTTATTACATCAAACTATCATGTATTTAATATTTCACACATCTAACATATATGATATTATTAATATATGTTAAAGCCAGACGTTTATAGTTTTTCCTGTAACTTTTGTAATAGTAAACTGGTGAAACACATTATATAAATAATTGTATCATAGCTCAGTGTTTTTTCTTAACAAATTTGGTGCAGGTAAATCGTATACACTGACACATACCATTAAACATGGTTTAAAATCCTGTAAAATATCCATTAAAATAGGAAAAACCGTTAATTAACCCCATTAATTCTTGCATTACTTTATTTAACAGGTTTCACAATATTAATGGGTTACATGTTAAAATACCATTAAAACACCCATTTTTAACCATGAATCATGCCATTAAAAATTTAGTTTGGTAGCTAAAATAGTTAATGGCTTTGAAAAAATTGTGAAATTCTGTATTTTTTTAATTTAACAGGATTATTCATGGTCCTTAAATTTGATTTAATACCCATTAAATGTTCAGGTTGTGTACGATTTCATTTAAGAGTAAACTTAATGGCCCTTAACAGCAATGTAATGCCCATTAAATCCTAGATTCTGTAAAATGTGATTCGTATATATTTTCTTTTTGGTTTTTGGCTTGCTCTCCTATTGAATGCTTATAATTCCAGTCTCATATTGTTCTAAAATGGACTTTAATCACAACAAATACATACTACGCACACATCGTCTATAATATATCATGATGTTATATTTAGTTACATTGAAGTTATTTCCCCTTGATGCAGTTACGCCATTTTTTTTCAAATGTTTGGCAAATTGTGTTCCTGCAAAAATCGGATTTATTTCAATGAAAGTCGGATGGAAACGTATTAATTTATTTGATAACATCAATCTACAATATTTTGGTAAGGGTAAATACGTATTGATGCATGCCACTTTTTCTGTTCTTTGTTTTTCTTGTCCAAATAATCAGCATTTGTATAAGAAAATGGGTGGGGTAAGGAATTTACATTATAAAATGTGTTCAGACTAGTTTAGATTTTCAAATTCTCGAGTAGAAACTAAGGTTTATAGAGAAGTGAACAGTACACATAATTGTGAAGATTTACAGTCTGATTAAAATTCATTTGGGGCATGGGCAGATCAATCGCTTCTTCGGGAAACAGGCTGTGTGGTACGCTTAACTGGAGATGGGAGAAGCTACTTGTGATGCAATCCCTCAAACATTTGCTCTTAGCTGTACAGTGTATACATGTGAGAACAAAATACTGAAGTAGAGCTAAATTGTGATTGCCCATTGTGCGCTGACATTGTCATCAACAGTTGCTTTTTTAATACACCTGATGCCTAATGTCTGTACCAATAAAACATGGTCAGAATGTTTGTCAATATTATAATGTTGAATAGTTAAAACTACCCACATGGTCACTTAATCTATTAAACCGGTACCTGTAAACCCTTCTCAGTACAACTCAATACAATACAATATCCATTTATTTTCTCATTTCATATGAACATACATTGTATGACAGAATAAGGATACAATATAACAAATGTTTGTACGAGGCTGTTACATCATACTTACATGTGTTTACATTACAAAATAATAAGAGAAAAAAGAAGAAACAAATATTCTTCTAGCATTTTACAAAACAGTACATATGTATAGATACTATTACATGTGTAGTAATACGTAGTTTAAATCAATACGGCAAATATTAATATGAAGTTGATTATCTTAAGATGTCTAATTCTGAAGGCAAATTTTCATGGCCCTTAATTTGATATAAAATTAAAATATTATAAACCCATTAAAATTGAATCTGACATATTTAATGCGACCATTATTCAATTTTTTAATAATTAACGGCCATTAACAGAGTATTAAAAAATTAATGGCCCTATTAGTCCTTACTAATTAATGGGGAATTAAGGGGTAATTCTTTAATGGCACATTAATTTCATGCCAATTAAAATTTTTCATGGAGTTTTAAGGAGCCTGTTAACTTATTTTAATGGTTCATTTTAAGCAGCTTTTCATGGTCATCAAAGTCATTTTTAATGTATGGCATTAAAACTATGGTCATGAAAATCCCATTAAATAGTAAGAAGTAATGGGTGAATTTTAATGGTGACCTGTTAAAACTCTGTTAAAAACCTTTCAAAAAATTAAGGCTAATTTCATGACCCGTTTAATGGCATGTGCATCCAGTAGTGTGAGGGCAGGGTGCGGTAACTAAAAGTGTGCAGGTATTCAATACCCGCACGCTAGTTACCGCACTGTTGGATAGGAAAGTAAGTCAGCGTGTATGGGCGTGTCTCTAACAGCAGAGAGCGAAGTGTATTTTATTGCCTTTCTGCGCTCGCATAAGTTTATTTTACCTGTCAGAGTTTTACACATTTGTAAAAGCAATGATTTTAAGTACTCATTGAACTGCTGTATATTGCAATGTGGAACGCCTACTGAACTACCATATATGGATGGCTATGATACAAAACAGAAAGAACATTAAAACTCTCGGGTAAACGATTTATACTTGGGGGCTACGCCCCCTCGTACAAAACGTTTACCCGAGAGTTTCAATGCTCTTTCTATTACTTGGCTCTGTGCTATTCATCAATTGCTCTACACAAAACAAAAGGACCCTGAACACATTGTATTGCTTACCTTACCTAGTTATTACCCCAGATAACCCGTTATCTCATTTGGCATAAATTTTACAGGGACACACATTTTGACTATGTTTAGGTAATTAAAATCAGGTAGATCATTAACAATATTTTTTAAATGATTAGACCTTAGTCTACTTACATAGTTTTTGACCTCAAGTACCCGTCATTTTAACTTGATATGCATAACATACCGAAAAGTATTCAAACGCAGATTAGTGACGATCAGATTGAAAACTTGACATCTAGTGTCAACTAACTATTACTTTGATTTGACGTATTGACCTAGCTTTTTCCCAATTGATCCAGTTTCAAATTTTCTCAGATTTTAAACGGATCAACTTTCCAACCAAGTTTCATAAAGATCAGATAGAAAATGTGGCATTTTGAGTGTCATCAATTTATTTTTATAATTTGACATAGATGAACTTGTTTTGACCCGGATAGTCAATTTTAAAGATTTCATAGAGACAAAAATTCTAACAAAGTTTTATGTAAATCAACCAGAATAGTGGGCTCTGGAGTGTTAATAATGTTTTTCTATGATTTGACATAATGACCTTGTTTTTGACCCAGATAGTCAAGTTTCAAGATTTCACAGAGACAAAAATTCTAACAAAGGTTTATGAAGATTAAGCAGAATAGTGGCCTCTAAAGTGTTAAAAATGTTTTTCTATTATTTGACATAGTGACCTTGATTTTGACCAAGATAGTCAAGTTTCAAGATTTAATAGAGCCATAGATTCTAACTAAGGTTTATTAAGATCAAGCCGAATAGTGGCCCTCTGAGTGTTAAAAATGTTTTCTATGATTTGAATTAGTATTAGTTTTTGACTAAGTCATTCGTTTTTTAATTTGATTTGACCTACTTTTCAAACAGACAAACTTCTGGTAGAGAATAATAATGATCAAGTAGAAAACATGGTATCTAGAGTGTAAACAAGTTTTTCTATGATTTCACCGAGCTTATGACATCAGGTAAGTTTTGAATCTGACTTAGATTTCAAAGCGATAAGCATTCTGCCATTTGTATAAGCAATATTTTTCTATGAGTTGACCTAGAGACCTAGTTTAAGATCTGGGGTAAAATAGTTCTGAACTTGTCCTAAATTTAATAGAGACAAACATTCTGATAATGCATTAAGATGCTCTCAAGTAGAAAATGTTAACAAGCTCTTTAAATAATTTGAACTAGTGACATAGTAGCTGTTCTCATATGGCACAGTTTCAAACTTAACCTAGATTACACAGAGACAAAAATTTTTACCTATGATTTGACCTAGTGATAGAGGTTTTGATTTTAAATATTCCAGTTTAGTACTTGATCTAGATTTCATGATACTTAACTTCCGATAAAGCTTAAAAATCAAACAGAAAATATTGGAAAATATTGCCTCTAGAGTGTTAAAAAGTGTTTTTCTACGAATTTTGTTTCAAATTTGACCTTGATTTCATATGGACAAAGTTTCGAAAAGATAAAACAGAAGGGGTTGTCTCTTGAGCGCTAACAAGGTTTCTCTATGATTTGACTTAGTGACCTAGTTTTATACCTCAGATAACCATGTTTTGAAGTTGTCCTATATGTTATGCAGACAAACATTCTGACAAAGTTCCAGAAAGATGATGTAGAGAATGTGACCTCTAGGATGTTAACAAGACGTTCCTATAAACTGACCTAGTGACCTAGCTGTTGACCCCAAATGACCCGATAAAGAACTCTTCTAAAGTTATTTTGAGGAAAACATTCTGGTCAAGTTTCTTTTGAATTAAGCGAGTGTGAACAGTCCAATTATTGACGACGGACGACGACGGATGGTGACGAACGACGGAAGAGGTCGCATGGTGACGAACGACGGACATAAGGTGGTAACAGTTGCACTTTATGTTCAGGTGAGCTTAACTACAAGTTTAATGACATTTACTATTTTAATGACATTGCCTGTGAACTAACACTCTTAAACACACACATAGTCCAGCTCCGTCCAATCAGTAATAGAGCTACTTTGCATTTATTAAGTATATGCGAAATTCTAACACGTCAAAAGCGAATACCTCTTCAGAAATTTATACTGACTGGTCTATTCTGCTACATTTAGAGAAGCATGTTGCAAATAGACTCCTTGTTAAACTGCAGAAACAATAACTGAGATATATATGAACTAAGAAAACAACATAAGTCTTAAGCAGTCATAATACATACAATTAAAATATCAAATGAGGCTCGTTTGTACACAGCTGTACCTTTACTATTTACTGTTTGATCACTCTGAAACTTCATAGAAATAGTAAAGTGTATTTGGTTTCCTACTTGTTCATCCTACTGTACTTTGCTTATTCTCATGGTGCACCTCTACTGATGGCAGCAGCCGTATACTCCAGCCTTAATCCCCTGCCCACATCAACCTGGATAGTCACCTATATCGCGTGCGAACTGATGACAAGGACCATTATTACTTCAAGGTATCCGAGTGCATTTTGGAAGGAAAAAATGTTCTATTTAGACTTTGTAAACGTATCCCTTTTTGATGATAAAATTTTACAGGAGTCTGTAAACCTACTGATGAACTTCCTTTACATCCTGTCTTGTCTGAAATACCGCCTGTATTTCACTATTTAATATAAACCCCTAAATTCGAATCCCATTGCATAAGGGAAAGTATTCAATGGTAGAACTACTTGTATTAGTTGCGACGTTCAATGCAACATAAAGACTCATTTTGACTGAAATAACGGTAAACATGTAGGGACATTACGCTTTTTGTATCAATGTCTGCAGATTCACGCGGGAATGTTTGCGACAGAGACCGAAGGTCGATATAACAAACATATCCCAAGGGCTTCTGCAGACGTAAATACACAGAACAAACGTGTAATGTTGCTATTTTTGCATATAACAAGACACGATGACTAAATGTAATACTTACATATGTGATGACGTTGCGATTCCAGAGCATTATTTAATTATCGTTCTGTTTTCTTGAAAACTTTAAACATGATTTACAAATCCATAACCGGTACCTTGAAATCAACAACACTACCAAAAGCATGTACAGAAGGTTTTTACACGGTCTTTTATATTTCTCGTTATTACAAACATGACATCATGACATTACCCATACGTTTGCATATTACGTAAATATGTGTTGAACAGGAACACACTCTCAAGACTAATAACTTTTCATTCGAAGTATTTTGAGCACGAACACATTTTGAGTACGGATGAGTACGAACGTAGTAAAAAGCTTTCAAAATATATACGAATTCTGCGAGAACTTAGATAAAAACATACCAACTGATACTTCCCAAAACATTAATATACTGAATAGCAAAAGAAACTATCCAGATGTATAACTGGTATATTATGAAATAAAAAAATAATTTTTCAAATTTGAATTGTTTCTTCATACCAAAATTACACTTGAAGATCTGTCCCACAATAGACGTTTGAAAGACTATTTTCTGCGCGTCAGTTGCATTGTAACATCCCAATTGGGGTCTTGCGCTAAATTTGATTCAGTCGTGTGGTGCAACCAACAATATTTTTTAAACTTTATGCTGTTTTTCGAGTTAGCCAATTATCAATATTTTCAATGACAATAAAATTTCACAAAGAAAATTGTTAAATACAGGCGCACGTAAATTTCGTGCAAAACAGTCATTGTGGGACTACTGACTTCACGGTTGATTGATTGTTTTAAAAATTTACACGTGAAGTTCTTCAAGTGTAATGTGATATGAAAAATACAAGTGATTTACAAATTAAAGTTTGTAAATAAAAAATATCCCAGTCATAAAACTGGATAGTTTCTTTTGCTGATCAGTATATAATTCCTGAAAAAAAACGCACAAGTTACACGCAATATAATACATTCACGGCTATCGACAAAAACTGAAATACGCTAATGTTACAAAAAGAGGGTCATGATGACCCTGGATCGCTCACCTGAGTAATATGAGATACATGTTTCAAATGTCAAAGTGATGCTAAAAGATTAAGAAAGTAGGTCAGTATGTCACATTTATGGTCACTGAAAGTCAGTTTTAAGATATGTATGCAAAACTGTATATGTCATCCAAATTTCATGACTGTATCTTACAAAACAAGAAAGTAGGTGACTGAAATTCAGTTTAAAGATCAGTCTGCAAAACTGTACATGTCATCCAAATTTCAAGTCTATATCTTAAAAAAAAACAAGAATGTAGGTCAGTAGGTCATATTCATGGTCACTAAAAGTCAGTTTTAAGATCGGCATGCTAAATTGTACATGTCATCCAAATTTCAAGGCTGCATCATAAAAAACAAGTAGGTCAGTAGGTCGCATTCATGGTCACTGAAAGTCAGTTTGTAGATCGGTGTGCAAAACTGTACATGTCATCCAAATTCCAAGGCTGGATCTTAAGAAAACAAAAATGTAGGTAAGTATTTCACATTCCACATGACCCAGATTCATGAACTGAACTAAAGATCATCAAGGTTAACATTCTGACCAAGTTTCGTGAAGATAAGTCATAAATGTGGCCTCTAGAGTGTTAACAAGCTTTTCCCTTGATTTAACCTGGTGACCTAGCTTTTGACCCTACCTGACCCAGATTTAAACTTGACCTAAAGATCATCAAGATTAACATTCTGATAAAGTTTCATAGAGATATTTTTATAAATGTGGCCTCTACGGTATTAACAATCTTTTCCTTTTTATTTTACCTGGTGACCTAGTTTTTAACCCCACATGACCAAGATTTTAACTTGACCTAGAGATCATCAAGATAAACAGTCTAACAAAGTTTCATAGAGATACTTCATAAATGTGGCCTCTACAGTGTTAACAAGCTTTTCCTTTGATTTGACCTGGTGACCTAGTTTTTTACCCTTCTAACCTAGATTTAAACTTGACTTAAAAAAATCATTCTGATTAACATTCTGACCAAGTTTCATTAACTAAAACTTAAAGATATGGTTTCAAATGTGGCCTCAAGTGTGCTAACTAGCCTTTCCTTTGATTTGACCTGGTGACCTAGTTTTATTTTCCGCCTAACCCAGATTTAAAACGTACCTAAACATTATCAAGATTAACATTTTGACCAAGTTTCATTAAAATATTGTCATAAATGTGGCATCCAGTGTGTTAAATAGCTTTTCATTTGATTTGACCGGGTGAAATAGCTTTTGACACCACCTGACCCAGTTTCCAAAAAGGCATAGACATCATCAAAACAAACATTCTGACAAAGTTTCATAAATATTGTGTCACAACTATAGCCCCCAGAGTGTTCAAAGCTTTACCTGTGATCTGGCCTAGTGACCTAGTTTTTGATCCCAAATGACTTAGTTTCGAACTTGAACTAGAGGTCATCAAGATAAACATTCTGAAAAGTTTCATAAAGACTGAGTGATAACTGTGGCCTCTAGAATGTTCACAAGCTTTTCCTTTGATTTGACCAGGTGACCTAGTTTTTGACCCAACATAACCCAGTTTCAAACTTGACCTAGAAATCATACATATTTCATAAAAATTGGGTCATAATTGTGACCTCTAGAATGTTCACAAGCTTTTCATTTAATCTGGCTTACTGACTTGGTTTAGATATCATCAAGACAAACATTCTGACCAAGTTTCAAAATGACTGGGTCATAACTGTGGTCTCTAGTGTTCACAGGCTTTTCCTGTGACCTAGTTTTTGACCCCATATAACCCAGTTTCGAACTTGACCTAGAAATCATAAAATCATTGTCACTGTCATTGTCATAAAGATAAACATTCTGATTAAGTTTCATAAATATTGGGTCATAACTGTGGCCTCTAGCTTTTCACAAGCTTTTCCTTTGATCTGGCATAATGACTTTTTTTTTAACCAACATGACCCAGTTTCAAACTTGACCTAGAGATCATCAAGACTAACATTCTGACTAACATTCTGACTAAGTTTCTTAAAGATTGGGTCACAACTGTGGCCTCTAGAATGTTCACAAGGCAAATGTTGACGGACGACGGACGACAATGACCGCTCACAATAGCTCACCTTGAGCACTTTGTGCTCTGGTGAGCTAATAAAAGACAATTAATCAATGACAATAAATAGACAGAATATAGTTATGAGATCTCAGTCAAATTGCAGTATCAGTAAGGTCGGAATAGTGGGTATAGAGTAATTTAGCCATTCACAGCCTTTAAATACTCCGAACCATATCGCCGAATTGCCTTAAAAGTTTATTTTGCGGATATTGTACATGTAATAGTCGACAAAAACTTGAAAACTGTATAACTTGAAGGTATTCAACCACTACTCTCTATACCTACTTCTTTGATTTAGATTATAGGAAATAATTAATGAGACAGAAAGGGTAGACAATCTTTATCATTACGTCGACTACAGTTTGTTTGAAAAGGCAAATAAACATGAGTTGTCCATAAGACAGCACGCACGACTTTTCTCAGTGCTTGACTCTGAATTAGAGCTTTGCCAGTAAACACTTTATAAAATGTTAACAAACAAAATCTAAATTAAAAAGGGGCATAACTCTGTCAAAATTCAATCAGAGTAATGGGGATTGTTTCTCCTGGTGTAGACTTTGATAGTAAATAAATATTTTAAGTTTCAAGTCAAAAGCTTTGATAGTTACAGAGATATTTGATTTTATCAAAAAGTTTAACCGACGGCGACGCCGACGCCGACGCCGGGGTGAGTGTAATAGCACATGGTTTTCTTCGAAAAGTCAAGCTAAATATTCTAACAGGTATTTTTAGTGCATTTAAAAGTAATGTGTGGCTAAATTTTGCTTTTTATGACCCGTTAATTTTTTTTTCAATAACATTTAAACTTTATTTACCATGTATTTCAGCTTACAATTCGGGCATTAACTGGAACGATTCGTGACTATGTATTACATACCCTCACTTACAGTGCGTTTGTACTTATGATTTTAATAACCTAGAAACTTATTAACCTTAAAGATGTGCTATAAACGGAAACTTTACTTTTTAAAGGAATTTGAAAATCGTTTGAATGTTTGTTAGATTTGATTCAAGTATTCTTTGTGCTTTCGGATGAAACAAAAATAAATTGTCAGAGGTGCCTCTTAAGTACGCCGCCATAGTACCAAAGCCGCTACTTGTTAAAAGTAATGTGTCACATAGAGTTAGAATTGATTGCTCCAAAAGTGCTGTATACAATCCCTCACAAGCTTCTTTTTTGAAACGTTTTAGCTTTCCTAGCCGGTCAACATGAACAATTGTTCGACTTATTTTAATGTATGATTTAAATCTGGTTTCAGCATGTCTTTTTATATCTTCTGAATCGGAAGCAATATAAATGACATATTTTCGGACATCATCGTACTTTTCCAAAAAGTCAAATATCACAGTCTCATTTGAATATCCCCTAGGACGTGTACTGTCCTCTGGAATGCTTGGATTTTTCCCAATTCGAATATGACTGCATACTAAATGCCTCCCTAGTATTTTATTATCATAGAATTGTACAGCATCCTTCAACAGTCTTTGGTTTGGCTTAAACAGAGTATGCAGTACTAAATGTATTGCTTCTTCATTTGTAATATTCATCAACCATTTAAGTCGTGTTCTAGCTTGATTATGTTGTCTTATCCCATCGATTGCATAGGCGTTTAATCGTAAAACTACTACTTGTTTTGTCCAGTTTCTGTCAAAATCGAAACTTTTAACTTGATTCAGGAATTTCTTTGTATTTCCGTTAACATACTTTAACTCAATGAAGTTTGTCTTTGGGACAGTCTTCAGAAAGTCAGTACACATTGACCAATTGTAAATATTTGACAAGAGAAAGTTGTTTAGCTCGCACGGAGTTGTCATATCGACGACAAAAGTTCTATTTGTAAGTAATGCCAGGAGAAAAGAGGACACAATTCCTTTCTGACGGTCAGCCAAACCTCCACATGAACTCGAGGAATCACATTTGAATACCAAAAACCTCTGACAACGACAGTGCTCTATACTTATAGCTTTTATATTCTCTAGATTGTCCTCTGTCAACAAACGGCCGCCTTTATAAACTGAGAGATTTGTAAGATGTTCGTTCCAGACTCGATGCTCAAACTGTTGAATGGCAGAATCTTGGTTTTTACTAATGAAGTTGCCGGTTACACGTATGTCCAATATGTTTAATTGCAGAAGTACCACGAACACGAACAATCCTGCCAACACCTGAATAATAATAAATTTGTTTAATAACAAATTTTTGTCTATAAGATACAAATCTGATTATATTAATTTAAACTAACTAAATTGCATATGCTTGTTCTAGCTGAAAAGGCAATTATTCTGTAAGACCTACAAAACTTTTGCAGAGTACATGCTTAGGGAATAATTTACAATATATAACCTACTGATCAAAACGTTTTCAAGATTTCACTTTGATGTTGTTTTTGTAACTAGTTACACAAGTCTCATTTACTAGATATTGACTGCAGAAAATAAAATTCAAATAAGGATATCGTCAATCATTACATATTGCTGCAGTCGGAAAGCACAGTTGCATTCTTGCATTTAGTAGAGACAAATAATTGTAACAGCATTTTAATCACGTTTGTAATCACGCATATTAATAAAGCTCTTTTGTAAATTGCTATCATAAATGTTTTGATATTTTGAAAAGTTTCTTTCATTCATTTTTGTTTTGGTCATATCACAACATGTTCTATTTAAGTTTAGATAAAATCTTTATCACGTTCAAAATGTTATATGCTTATCGTTCACTAATATTTTCTGTATTATATTTATTTAACTGTAGAATACCCTCGTCTAACTGATGTTTTAATTTAAAGTATATATGCATGTTAAGCTGCAAACACAATTAACTGTCATATCAAATTACATCCATTTACATGAAGTTGATATGTGACATTTGCGGGTCAGTTCATTACCTTGGTGCCAATGTATCGATACGAATTGTACATGCACATATTCTTTGGGGAACTTTAATGCCCACTTATTTTTTACTTGAGATATTCCCTTTGTGTACTTTACAATACTACAACTGCGTTTGTTAGTTTTTGTTTAATCTATAAATTCAAGTCTGAAATTTTGAGTTTAGGATAAGCTCATTAATATAAGGTTTATAAAGTCCTGAAACTCATATCTGAGGCCACGGAGCTGCCGCGTGAGTGTGAATCAAACAGTGTCATCAGCACGTGAGCTTACGTGTAGTGTCCCCCAGGGAAGCTGTTTAGGGCCGTGGCTCTATCTCACGTACGCAGGAACGATTTTTGACATTGTTCCCCCGTCCATTTCCGTCTTTGGCTTTGCCGACGACCACACCGCAAGCACACGTTTTAAGCCCGAACCATCCATCGAGGCTAAATCCATTGGTGAACTAGAGGAGTTTGCTACAGATTCAAATGAGTGGATGAACAGTAACAAACTAAAAATGAATTCCTCAAAAACTGAACATATTGCCTTTGGAAGTGCGCCTCAGTTGAATAAGTTAAACATTCACGAGATAGATATTTGTGGTGATAAAATCAAGAGACAGAGTAACATCAGATATTTGGGGGCCTATTTGGACGAAACTTTAACTTTCAAAGAGCATATAAAAATAAAGTGTAGAACGGCAATGTTGAATTTTTTCCGAATCAAAAACATTCGCAAATATTTGACTCAGGATGCAACTGAAACCTTAGTGCTATCGCTGGTTATTTCGCATTTAGACTACTGTAATGTTATTTTATACGGTATTTCTGATTGTGACATCGCAAAACTGCAACGCATTCAAAATATGTGTGCGAAGTTAGTTCTGAATCGTAGAAGAAGAGACAGTTCTAAGCAGGCACTCTACGATTTGCACTGGCTGCCGATCAAAGCCAGAATAAACTTTAAGATCTTGACGTACATGTTCAATTGCCATGTTGGAAATGCGCCTGCATATTTGATTGAACTCTTAACACCGAAAATCCCCCAGCGCTCCCTCAAATCCTCGGAGTCATCAGTTGACTGTTACATCGTCCCTTTCAACAAGCGAAAAACTTTTAGTGATAGAAGCTTTAGTACTATAGGGCCAAAGTTGTGGAACAATTTGCCGTTGAACATCAGACAAAGTTCTTTAATTGACTGCTTTAGGAAAAGGTTGAAAACGCATTTCTTCAGAGACTACTTTGCATTATTCTAAGTTTTGACTGAGTTTTAAACAATGATGCTGGTGACAGTGATAGAAATTTAATGTTTGTCTGTGATAATTGTATGTTAGTAATATTTTAAAATATAGTATTATCATTGACTTTAAATTAATAATTGCTAATTTGATTCGTTTTAATTAATCTTATTTAAAATATTTTATATTTAATATTTTATTTCAACTTGTATTGTAAAACGCCATTGAATATGTTTTAAATGTAGAAATAGGCGTTTAAGCAAATAAACCAGTTTCAGTTTCAGTTTCAAACTGTTTAAATGCTTTGCACGGATTTCATGGATGAAAAGATCAATAAATTCATCTTGATAAACAGTAAATATGTAGCGTCAATTTGAACTAAAGCTCCGCATACGATAAAGTAATCTAACACGTAACTATACAAAAATAAGTTTGAATTATAAAAATATTACTTCAATGTGCTTATTAATATTTTCAGCGTTTGAGTATCTGATAGCACACAGTGTTATCATTTTCTGTAATTCGAAAACGACCGCAGTTTGTTTTTAAATTTTAAAGTTAGCTGTAATCAAAACAATTTAATACTAAGCAACAGGGCACGGCTTCAAACTGTAATTATATCTTATTGCATATTTTTTCTTCTCAAGTTTAAAACTCAAAATAATATTGGAATTTATAGTGATATTTTCATAAAATAAACCAAATGACATATACATTTTATTGGTAGTTTTGAATTAGGTTTTGGACAAAATTCACCGAAGAATAGTGTAGAACTTGTCTTAAAAATGGCATTACGTTTAACTTGTTGGTGGATTTTTTGTCGTTAAGTAATATGAGCCGTGCCATGAGAAAACCAACATAGTGGCTTTGCGACCAGTATGGATCCAGACCAGCCTGCGCATCCGCGCAGTCTGGTCAGGCTCCATGCTGTTCGCTTTTAAAGCCTATTGGAATTGGAGAAACTGTTAGCGAACAGCATGGAGCCTGACCAGACTGCGCGGGTGCGCAGGCTGGTCTGGATCCATGCTGGTCGCAAAGCCACTATGTTGGTTTTCTCATGGCACGGCTCATATAATGTTTAAACTTAATTATGTAATGAATACCATGTAAAAAGTTCGAATCTCGAAAGGTTCTTTCAATTTCGAACAAGACTTTTATTCGCGGAAAACACATGCAGTTTTGTCATATTCTATCCATTTAAAGTATATAAACTGCATATTTTACTTAGTCGAAATTGATCAATACCAATTAGTGATAATATAAACCTTAAGGTATCTAATTTTCATACATTATTCAACATAGAAAAGCTGTCTAACATTTAAGAATAATTTTCTATGAAATATAATATGCTTTGTAGGCAGAGTTTTGATAATTAAAACAAGAACTGTATGAATATAATTTCCTCAATGGAACAATAGGCTAAACAAAATACGTGAACACTATGCACATCATTTACGTGTAATCAATTAATCAAGTACCAGGACAGCTGTTTATAGACAACTCTTTAGATACTTTCATGTTGTATTATACGAATATGGACAAGTGTCTATTATCTAATGATACAATTATTACCGTTGCTATGAATTTACAACATGGGTATATGAATTAAATTAAGACAGAATTTAACACTTGAATCTAATAATATGATTTTGAATTTGTAGGTTGTTGTACTTAAACGCAGCAGTTTTGTACATATCATTAAACAATTGAGACAAAAAAGAGCTTTAATTATTTTCACTTGAATTTTGCTGGGTTTAGTTCAGGGTTAAGGTACCAGCCACCAACTCGTCATAAAACTATTACGAAAGGCTCCTACGTATAGTGACACTAGGAACGAAAATAATGTTCTCAATAACATTGATGCAGATATGTGATATAACTTTTAAAACATGAAAACCATAATTCTAAAACATATTTTTCAAACAAAATTTATAATTCGAATAGATACGTCCATGTATTTCAAAGATTAAAGCCTTGATATTTTTAAGCAGATATCAACAATATAAATAAATAAGAATATCAAGTGAATCTGAGCTATAAATTGCCGAGAACGATGATTAGTTTCTAAAAGTTAAGGAAACTCTAATGCTAACGATGAAATTTATACAAACCAACAGGACCCGTTTTAGTACCGACATGTCACATCCAGCCATCGGTGTTCAAAATCTTGTAATTCAGTCACACGTTTTTATTCCGTTTGATTTATGTATATTTTTACAGTCAAAAGTCTTCACTTTATGTCGTTATATATTCAAGTTGAAAAAGAAATGTAAATAAACACTGAATTTAACCAAGAAATAAAACACAATTTTCTCTGTTATGCAACAGTTGAACTAAAACGCACGTAAGACTGGTAAGGAAGTTATACGCCTCTATTGTAACAGGTTGTCTATACTTTAAAGGTGGTTGCGTTCTCCTCCCTTTGAATAAGGTAGTAACTTAAAAGCATGAGAATTTCATTCAATTTCTGAATCAATAAAATTTCTATTTGTTTATTTCCTTTGATAGACATCGGGATATTTCAATAATCTGAAAGCAAATTTTAAAACTGTTTGCGGCCTCGGAATTGAATTAATTTATTTCCAGTCTCTCTTTGTTGTGCAGCCATGATAGACAAAGGAAAGTTATGATTATTTTACAATATTTCTGATATAGTTCGGCTAACTATGTAGTTACTGTTGTAAATGCAAATTTTAACAAATGTAATAATAAACAGTTTTTAAATTCATATTTTTCTCTAGGCTAAGTATGATTACTGAATTCATACCTATGCTGAAATAAATCTGTCTTGGTTAGACTAACAGGTTAAGAAAATACATTTTACAAAATAACATCAGTAAAAATGAAACATGCATAAAGAATTCAGTAAACAGAAATTAGTGTAAATGATCAAATGTTTAAGTCCTGAACAAATACATTACTTTACCAATATCTAGGTTCAGCAGTATATCAGCATATCACAGAAACGCTTGGTTAAGGAGCATTTTTACCCACAATCTACCTGCCTAATACATGTTTTACCTTACTGCCCTTTACCATTGGATACTTAAAATATTCTCAAAAGTTGTCCCCTTTTATAAAAAATTGCCATTTGTAAAGAAATAAAAAACAATTGTAACCTTATTATGTGAAGTTTAAGCACTGGGACATTATTGCAATTGCATCAAAACAAAGAATTGTAACAGTTCTTTAACAATGGTGAGTGTTTAAAGGCGTTGAATTGTCCTGAAGTATGCCCATTTCATGCAGTCCCTTTCCAGAATTCAATACATATGTGAGCAAGTTGATGATGTTTTTGTATAATTATATGCAATATATATGTTTTATATACTTTTTAAATTTCAAGTAAAACAACTCTTTCTTTCTATAATTTGGTGATCCCAAAACCTGAACATAACTCTTAATAAAAACACGAGCATTACATGTAAGTGATTGTAAAGGTCAATGGTCTTCATCATTAAGCCAGGTCCATTTTAGTACGAGTTCAAAATTCTAGGATGTTCCTTGGTTCTTTGTTTATAAATTATTGTTATTTAGATGTATATATATTTGAAACAGATCGAAGATTACAATCTTTGAAGAACTATTCGCAAAACTTAAATATGGGCGGGTTAATAGACTGGGTAAAATATGGCTCAAGATGTATTTTTCTGGTTTTCTTTTAATAAAGTACGAAATAACATCCTTGCTTGAAACATCACATTTTTATGACACGAATATTGTAGTTTAATACTTAAAGACACTATACATGTACGTAATAAAATTTAAATGAAAAAGAATTCGATAATCGCGGACATTTCTGATATAAGTTTTCAGTGAACTGCTTCAAAGCCTTTGCGAATGTCACTTTTGAAAGTAATAGGCAAAAGCAATTAAATTTTATCTTGCACCATTACCTTTTAACAAGTCCCTTGTTGACCACTTATCACTGTATTGTTCTTAAAGTGCGCTGTAATCAGTGTGCTTGTATTTTCAGTGTGTCAAGCCTTTTAAGTTAAAACCCTTCCTATGTATGTGTGTGTATTCTGTGCAAGCGTGAGATATACAGTTTAAATACCACGTGCATACTTTAAGTTCTAAGTTTGAGAAGAGGAACTGTGGGATGAAGCCTACCGGGACCAAACATGAACAAAATAGTTTTGAATAAACTTGTACAACCTCATACTTTAAAACCAACACCTTTCACAAATGATGACTGAAAACTTCCTCCTGTTTAGATTAAATTGTACAACACTCGGGCTACTTTTAGTCGATATAATGGTATAACTGTTATATGATACAACTGTTTTGTAGTATAAGCGCAGTTGTAAATCAATAAAACAGCGTATCAGCTCATTTTAATTTGTATGAAGGTCGAAAACGGATGCAAAATAACATTCCCTACATGTTTTAAATCAGAGCTTTTTTATGGGATTTTATTACCTGAAGAGCTAACGTACGAAATGAGAATTCAAGCAATGAAATATCATTATGATGGCGCTGTAGTTTACTTATGTTGAATAATTAATATTTATTTATTTATTTTGTTGGGTTTAACGTCACACAATAATAGGTCATATGGCGATTTTCTAGCTTTGATGGTGGAGGAAGACCCAATGTGCCCCTCCGTGCATTATTTCATTACGGGCGGGCACCTGGATAGAACCATCGACCTTTCATAAGCCAGCTTGATGACTTCCTCACATGACGAACTCAACACCCCGAGTGAGGCTCGAACCCACATCGATGAGGGGTAAGTGGTTGGGCAAGTCAGCGACCGTAACCATTCGGCCACGAAGGTCCCCGTTGAATAATTAAAGGACAATAAATCAGTCACTGTGAAAATCATTCAACCGAAACATGAAGATAATATGCGCATCTCCTCCTGTTAGTAAATCATCCTATGAAGTATGGCTAAATTCCAACCAGTGGTTGTTGAGAAATATTCCAGACAGGAATTGTACTGTAATATACTACTACGGAATAGTCAAAGGGCAATAACACGATGAAACATCACCTGATCGGAATACGAAGGTAATATACGCATTTCTTCTTGAATTGAAGCTTTCTATGAAGTATAGATAAATTCGAACCGGTGGTGAAATACTCCGGACAAGAATTGTACTATTGCATACTATTGTTGAATAATCAAAGGGCAATAACTGGGTGAAAACTCATCCAACCGGAACACGAAGATTATATGCGTATCTCCTCTTGATAGTAAAGCTTCCTATGAAGTACGCTGAGAAATATTAAAGACAAGAAATGTACTATAGTATACTACTGCTGAATAATCAAAGGGCAATAACTCGACGAAAAAATCTCCTGATCGGAATACGAAGATAATATGCGCATCTCTTCTTAATAGTGAAACTGACTATGAAGTATGGGTAAATTCCAACCAGCGGTTCCGGAGAGATATTCCGGCCAATAATTGTACTATATTATACTATTTGTAAATAATCAAAGGTCAATAACTCAATCGAAAACCATCTGACCAAAACATGAACATAATATCCACATTTCCTTTTGATAGAAAAGCTTCTTATGAAGTTTCATTAAATTCCAAGAACAAGAATTGTACCATAGTGTACTATTGTTGAATAATCAAAGGGTTGTAACTTAATGAAAAATCATCCGACCATAACACGAAGATGATATGCGCATCTCCTCTGGATAGTAAAGCTTCATATGAAGTATTGCTTACTAAAATAATTCAAACCTGTTGATCCTGAGAAATACTCCGGACAAGAATTGTCACACATATCTGATCAAACGTTTTAATATATTTTTTGAAAAATGTAGAATAAAACATATTTAAGGTACTTCCGCCATCTTGAATTTAGAGTGACTTTCATTTGCGGTGTGAAAATATAGTGAACCGAAACTTTCAAATGCATCTGTTCCATAGCACAAAAACAACTCAGTTTGCAAGACCTCAACTAAAAGTAACTGTATAAAAAGTTAAACTGAAATTTGAAAATAAAGCAGATATTTTACCTGTTATATTCCAAATTTTCGGTAACATTTATAAATCATTTTCAATTACTTTATTAGAATATCATGAATGGCAAAAGTTAGTTCAAAGTTTCAATTAATGCATAGGAGAATTGTCATACTAAATAGAACTAAACTTATTCCAAAATCTGTTTTCAAATCAAGCCAGATAACTTAAGCTGAACAATTTGACTTTACGGGTCTAAAGAAGAAGGTTGTTAATTTCATAAAGTTTCTTTCCCCCATTTGTTTCTCATGGAATGGGATTCTTTGAACAACTTTGGTAGAAGACTATACATAAAACATCCAGACCAAGTTTCATGAACTTCAGTCCAGTAGTTTTGGAGGAGATGTTGTTTGAAGAAAAGTATGAAAGGCAGTGAGTGATCCCTTTCTGCTCAGTTACGCTAACAAGAAAAACACATTTTCCTTTTGGTCAGTCTTAGAAGAACGTAACGGAATTAAGCTGGCAATCTGCATCTCGCCTTATTTTTTCCACTGACAGGTGTGATTCTCACATGCAATGACATAACTGGAAGATTCGAATTCGAGGTCAAATATTACGCCATAATTCTGTTGCGCTGAAAAAACGTACACACCGAAAACTTTATACAAAAGTATGATTGGTTAAATTGTGTAAAAATGAATAAATGTTAAGGTGAGGTGTGCAAGTGAATAACGTTTTCTGTTTTAAACCTATATATAAAAACACACACCCCGCAGTTTGATTAATAAATAAGGCGTTAAGACAGTTATACGGCATATAAAGATAAATAAAGAATCCGTTCAGACATGGAGGATACAAAACGCAACCAGGGTCAAATGGACAATTGGTATTCTTGTAATGAAAAGATATACTAGTGGGTGTATATTATAAATTCTTCGGCAAAATACATTAAAACACCTCACCAAAATCTAGTTTTAGCGCACACTTGGACATAACGTTATGATAAAATACGAGTAAAACGATCTGTATACAAAATAAGGTTAGAAGTTGGACACCGTTTCGAAAGGGTCAGTAACCATATTTGGGAACAGTATACTAGTAACTGTAGGTTTAAATGCGTTTATGACTGACAAACCTAACAAAATGTCCACTTGTCTGGCGGGGCAGTCTAAAAGAAGTAATACTGCTCTTTGTTGATTTCGAGGACTGATGACCAAAGGATAATAGGTAAGGGCAGATACTCAGAAGCACAGAGCACCACAAACACAGCCTCAGAGCCACGCATTTTCGAAGTAGGCAGATTGTGTAAAGTATAGCGTACAGATATCATAAATGTAAGAGCTCCTTATTCACCAAAAATTTCAGTAATTTTAGAAGATAATCTGAAGTATAAATTGGAACGACTAGGCAACATTTAAGAACTTACTTTCAGTGTCAATTACAATTACTTTTATATAAGTACAAACTTTTATTGACAAACAAAGAAATCATCGTTCCGCGCCAGATATGAAATGCCGAACAAAAGAAGATGCAAGAACAGTAAATTTTCTTCTTTACATAAATAGGTAACAAGAAATACAGGTCAGTATAACATGGTGGCATAGAAAACAACGGTTACTGTATTTTATCTTTCATAAGCTGTAATAGTGAATACGAAGATGTTAATTCCATAACGGGCTTATTATAAATCGGCCAAGGAGACCAAACGTAAACTACGTGACTAGTATATTGATATTGTAAATAATAATATTGATCATAATTTTCATGATTACACTCTTTACCCTAACGGTATACAAAGTGCATTTATACATGTTTTAACCAGATTGGTAACCTAAATACTTTCATTTACAGTCATTTATAATTGTGTTCACAATTATTAGCAGGTTGAACGTTGTTCATAGCTATGTAGACTTTTCGTAAGGCTTTTATGTTAACTATTTCGCTCGTACGCAGAATCTTCAAATAGATTTAATATTAGCTAATTGATTAACTTTTGATTCTTTTAGATTTGACTAAGGGGAACTATTCAAAACTTATTATAAAAAAATAAATTTAGAATAGTTCTTTCCCTTGTTATGTATATATTCGATGAAGTCATTACTTTACTTTTTAAGACATCTTCTGTGTTTTTGTCGTTTAAATACGCTAATAACCAAAGCAATCATTTGAATAGTTTTAAAATTGTTCTACAATATATCTGCTGTTATGTATCACAGACACTTGGGGTCAGGACCCCACGCTACTCTGCCCCTGCCAACTGTTGGCTGTTTTTGGTCCTGACCTCAAGTGTTTGTTTATCTATATATTGCCTATATTGCCTATATTTAGTACTGCATTTCAAACATGCACTTGTATGTCTACTTACAATAAGTAACTTAAGTTTTGCATTTTAAGTTTTTATGTTGCATTTATCTTTCTGAATGACGTTTCATTACTAAGCTTATTCCAGGCCATGTTAACCATACGGATAAATACGGAATCCTGTTGGGGCCATTTATTATGTCGCCGTCGCATTTGTGGGGTCGACACACGACAACGCGAACTGACATAGCGACATGACGGAGTGACACTCGACAATCGCAAACGACGGCGACAATCCTAAACGACAATGTCGCGATATCCACTTTGAAATGTCGCGTTTCAAAAGCACGATATATCGCGATGTCACTTCGCGTTGTCGAGCGTCGTATCGCATTGTCGCTATGTCACTTCGTAATGTCGTGTGCAACGCGACGGCGACATTATCAATTGACATGCGATAATCACAAACGACGCTCGACAACGCGAAGGACATTTTCCAAATGTCGTATCGTATGTCGCGTGTCGCGGGTTTGGGTGAGTGTCGACGCGCGAAAATTCCAAACGATACACGAAATTCCAGGATTCCGTAGATAAATGCTTTTCAATAGGACATCAAATTAAGACGAATTACATCGATGATTTTCTGCCGTTGTACGTTTTGCTGAAGTACACAGACATGTACCATTGCTTAACTTCCACGCTCATTAACGGCTAAGTTCACGACGACCTCTGGGGTTGAGTAGAGACCGACTCTATAATCGATAACCCACTTGAACGGTGTAAGTTAGTACACAATTCGTACCTTCCTTGTTGCGGAGCTGAACTCCTCAAACTCCGTTACGAGGCAGGGTTTATTGGTTCCTGGCTTTTCATCACAGCACTCAATGTTTATAGACAACTCTTTAGATACTTTCATGTTGTATTATACGAATATGGACATGTGTCTATTATCTAATGATACAATTATTACCGTTGCTATGAATTTACAACATGGGTATATGAATTAAATTAAGACAGAATTTAACACTTGAATCTTTTAATATGATTTTGAATTTGTAGGCTGTTGTAATTAAACGCAGTAGTTTTGTACATATCATTAAACAGGGTTTAAGATAGATATCAGCCACCAACTCGTCATAAAACTATTACGAAAGGTTCCAACGCGTTGTGACACTAGGAACGAAAATAATGTTCTTCAATAACATCGATGCAAGTATGTGATATAATATGTGTAGATAAATCTAAAACATATTTTTCAAATAATATTAATAATTCTAATAGATAAGTCCATGTATTTTAAAGTTTAAAGCCTTGATATTTTTAAGCAGATATCAACAATATAAATTAATAAGAATATCAGGCGAATCTGAGCTATAAATTGCCAAGAACGATGATTAATTTCTGAAACTTAAAGAAAACCTAATGCTAACAATGAAAGTTATACAAACCAACAGGACCCGTTTTAGTACCGACATGTCACATCCAGCCATCGATGTTCAAATTTATCTTGTAATTCAGATTAATCCGTTTGATATATGTACATTTTAGTAATCAAACGTCTCTACTTTATATACGTTATATATTCAAGTTGAAAAAAATGGAAATAAACACTTAATTAAAACAACAAATAAAACCCAGTTTTCTTTGTTAAGTTGAACTAACACGCACGTAGACTGGTATACGGCTCTACTGTAAGATGATAGTAGGTTGCATATACTTTAACTAAAAACTTCCTCCTGTTTAGATTAAATTGTACAACACTCGGGTAACTTTTAGTCTATCTAATGTAACAAATTTTATATGATACACTTGTTTTGTAATTTAAGCTCAGTCCTAAATCAATAATAAAGCGTGTCAGCTCATTTTCGTTTGTATGAGCGAAAACTGATGCAAAATAACATTTCCTACATTTTTTTTAAAATCAGCTGTGTGAAGTTGGCTAAACAAACGACATACGACATTTGAAAATTTTGAATGTCGTCCATTGCGCGACATACGACATTCGAAAATTTTGAATGTCGTCCATTGCGCGACATACGACATTCGAAAATTTTGAATGTCGTCCTGTGCTCGACATACGACATTCGAAAAAAGTTGAATGTCGTGCAAAAAACGACATAAGACATACGACATTCGAACTTTGAAAAAAAACATTGAATGTGGTTTAGTGCGCGACATACGACATTCGGAAAAAGTTGAATGTCGTGCAAAAAACGACATTGGACATACGACATCCGAACTTTGACAAAAAAATTTGAATGTCGTTCATTGCACGACATACGACATAAGACATTCGAAAAAAGTTGAATGTCTTGCAGAAAACGACATTGGACATACCACATTCGAACTTTGACAAAAAATTTGAATGTCGTCCATTGCGCGACATACGACATGAATGTCTTGCAAGAAATGACATTGGACAAACGACATTCGAACTTTGACAAAAAAATTTGAATGTCGTTCAGTGCGCGACATACGACATACGACATTCGAAAATTTTGAATGTCGTCCATTGAGAGTGTACGACATTCGAACTTTGACAAAAAAATATTAAATGTCGTTCAGGACGCGACATACGATATTCGCAAATTTTCGAACTTTGACAAAAAAAATGAATGTCGTTCAGTGTGGAACATACGACATTCGAAAATTTAGAATGTCGTTCAGTGTGCGACATACGACATACGATATTCGAAAAAAGTTGAATGTTGTGCAAAAAACGACATTGGACATATGACATTCGAACTTTGACAAAAAAAAATTGATTGTCGTTCAATGCGCGACATACGACTTACGAAATTCAAAAATTTTGAATGTCGTCCATTGCGCGACATACGACAGTCGAACATTGACAAAAAAAATCTGAATGTCTTTCAGTGCACGACATACGACATTCGAGAAATGTTGAATGTCATGCAAAAAACGACATTGGACATACAAAATTCGAACTTTGACAAAAAAATTTTATTGTCGTTCAGTGCGTTCATTAAAATCAAACAACATGGGTTCAGTTTCCTATCAACACGGCGATATTACTAGCATAAGAGGTGTGGATGCTATTTGTCATCAAGTGAACTGTTTAACGGTGAAAGCTCATGGCCTTTCATCACAAATAGCTAAGAAATATCCGTGGGCTGACATCTATGCGAAAAGAAAATCGATAGGAAATAGAAATCTAGCTACGGTGGAAACGAGAGGAACGCCAGGCGATGTTACTATATACGGAGACAATTCGGGTTTTCACGTTGTTTGTTTGTTAGCCCAGTGGGAATACGGCAAATGCTTTCAGTCGCGAAGAAAACAAATTTCACCGTATTATGATACACCAGAGAAAAGGTCGGAATGGTTCAAGGAATGCTTGGACAAACTAGGAAAACACGATGACATACAAACGATTGCCTTGCCAGAAAATATTGGATGCGGCTTGGCTGGAGGGAATTGGAAAATCTACTTAGAGCACATTAAAAACTTTGCAAAAGATTACGATAAAACAGTGATCATATTAAAGTATATGCATGAGACCCGCCTTACTGACATTTCCGAGGCGACGCCCACAGTGTTCATTTCTTTCAGGAGAAGTTTGGCATGCCACAGGGCGATGTTTTGAGACCAGATTTATATTGTTTATGTATAGAAGACATGTATTTGTTGAATTACTGTTAACTGTATTTAGCACTGAGTAATAAACATGAAAAATAATGAATGTTTCTAGTAGCACTATCCCTAAAACAATAAAAGTAAAGTCAGAAAAGCCGTTGTATGTTCTCAGATATTAATACACAGTCAGAGCGATGCCAGTTTCGACGCAAAACTGTGTACTATATCAACAATGAATTTTCCTTTGTCTCAATGAACAATTACCACTTACACTTTTATATCAGAAAGGGTAATGCTTGATCTATCTCTGAAACACTAGCAGTAACACAAGAACTGCTTCTATTGTGATTTACAGATAAAACCTAGAGGTGCACTGATAGTCAACATTGCGCACAATTTTGACGCGAAACAGCCCATTTTAATAATAGTACCATGAGACATCTTCTATTTTGTATGCTAAAAGCGTAAGCAATGTACCTGTAACACTTTACCGTCAATAAAACAGACTATTTTCTGAAAACATGCATTTTTTGCTGCCAAACACGGTTGCATTCTGATCTAAAGCGTTGTGCACATTTGTGATACAAAACAGCTTATTTCAATAACTGCACAGGTTCAAACATTCTGTAAAATACACCAGGCATTGTTGATATAGTGTGTGCAAGGCTTTTAGCACCATAATAAAAGTAAAACAGAACAGTCTGCGAAACAACTGTGACGTTCTTGATCAATTTACAGCGTATACATACTGACAGTGCGTGGCAGTCACAACTGCATTGAACAAAATGAAAGTAAAAAGTTCTCTCTGAGTTTTGGAGCTTTATGGAATAATTTGGAGGATTTGGAAGTAACAAAATGAAAAGGTAGGTGGATTTTATGTCAGTGAATGACATTATCTTGTTTTGATAAGTTTGTAGTGGAAATAAACACTTTATTTTGACTTTTTTCGCGCAACGGCATGTGTGCAGAATGATGCAATTTCTGTCAAATTTTGGGAGCTCATATTTTGTTAACGCATGGATGTAAAGAATATCTCTTTTAGGACAAGAAAGCCTGTTCGCTAGCGTAATGAATGCATGCAAAAATCTTGTTCTGAAACACTTGGTTATGTACTTTTTTTACTCTGAAAAATTGTTGAAATTCATGTGAAATGCTCGCGAAAATGAGTGATTTTGAAACGTAAATATCTTATTCATTTCTCAGTGAAAATTCATGGTGATGGTCTCATTCGAAAGCCAAACCCTTTCTTGTTTCGATGTTTATTTAGTATAATTTACAAATGTGTAGAAATATGTGATTTTTAGCTCAGAAGTGACATACCGTATTGTCAACATAGCAGTAATGCGCCATTTGCAAAGTTGCAAGTTTCGACCCTCGTAGTTTTCTATTGCATGAATGTAAAAAATATCTGTTTTAGGACAAGAAAGCCTGTTTGCTAGCGTAATGAATGCATGTAAAAATCTTGTTCTGAAGCACTTGGTTATATATATTTTTTTTACTCTGAAAAATTGTTGAAATTCATGCAAAATGATCGCGAAAATGAGTGATTTTGAAACGTAAATATCTTATTCATTTCTCAATGTAAATTCAAGATGTTGGTCTCATTCGACAGCTAAACCCTTTCTTGTTTTGATGTTAAAATGTCAGAATTTACAAAAGTGTGGAAATATGTGATTTTTAGCTCAGAAGTGTCATACTGTATTGTCAACATAACGGTAATGCGCCATTTGCAAAGTTGCAACTTTCAGCCCTCGTAGTTTTCTATTGCATGGATGTAAAAAATATATCTTTTAGGACAAGAAAGCCTGTTTGCTAGCGTATTGAATACATGTAAAGATTTTATTCTGGAACATTTGGTTTAGCATATTTTGAACATGAAAAATTGTCGAAATTTGTGTAAAATGCTCGCGAAAATAAGTGATTTTGAAACGTGAATATCTTATTCAATCCTGAATGTAAATTCATGATGTTGGTCTCATTCGATAGCTAAACCCTTTCTTGTTTTGATGCTAATTTGTCACGATTTACAAAATTGGGGAAGGACCTGATTTTTTGCTCAGAAAATGACACACCACGGTAAACAACAATGGCCGCGCCGTTACAACAAAGGTGCGGGTTTGGGCGATTATTTTGCAAAAAGTAAATAAGATATGTAATTGAAAATTTAATACAACAAGGATAAAAGTATTGGCTTTTAAATGAGACCATTTTGATCTTTCTGCGATCAGAAATAAGTTCAAAACATTGATTTGAAATGACCCTGTCATTCACCATTTCTCGTCTTTTTTGTAAACCCGATTCTAATTTTAGACTGCATTTTATGAGAATAGGGTCACGTACAGATCAGCTCACGCGGAAAACCCACTTTCCGTTTTTCCTCGAAGGAAAAATCTTGCATAGCGAGGAATTCCTCCGAGTACTGCCTAATTCTGATTCGGAGTACCGACTGTTATTGTTTTATTATTTTAGCGGAATTTCGTCGAGACACTCCCGAGAAATTACTTGACGGAACACCGAGTCGAAATTATACAGGTAACACTATAATGATTTCCGGTATTTTATGGCCACTCCGCGCGACTCCAAGTCTGTTATAAACAACAAATGGGTCATTTCGAGTGCCGCGAGATGATTTGACGAAACTTCGAGGCACTATTTCCTAACTTGGACGGTTTGTTTTTATATAATTAGCTTGTTCTTTTAATTAAAAGAAGTAAATTTATGTATAATAAACTAAATTATTATTCATACGAAATTAAACAAACTTTCAAATCACCGCCGTTAAAGGCAAGTGATTTGTTAAATTCTGAAATATAAATATTTTCCGAATTAAACTGAGGAAAAATGTCGTGTAATAATTCATGCACTAAATTAAGAATAATGTATAAATATATAAACTTTAAAATAACACCCGCTAAGAGTAAATTGTTTAGTATGATATTGAAATACATGCGAATTAGATTTAGAAGTAAATTTATGTAGAACGGACTAAATTATTAATCACATATAATTAAACAAATTTCCAAATGAGCGCCGTTGAAGGAAACTGCTTTGTTAAATTTTGATATAGAAATAATTTCTGACTGCGAATTTAATTTAGAAATAAAGTCATGAAAATGCACTAAATTTATAACTAGATAAACTTTAAAATTACGCCCGCTAGAAAAGTAAATTGTTAAGTATTAAGAATTATATAAAACTAAACAAAATTTCAAATAACTGCTGTTAAAAATAGTGATTTGCAAAATATTATATTGAAATAGTTTCTGACAGTGGCAATTAGATTTAGAAATAAATTAATGTAAAATGGACTAAGTTAAAAACCATATAAAACTAGAAAAACGTTAAGATAATGGCCGTAAAAGAAAAGTGACCTTTATTAAATAATGAAAATTATAGGAGAAATGATTAATTTTCATTATGAAAATGTTCTTCCTTTAATGTATTTATTTGGAAGGAATTATAAATAGGATAAAAAATACTACTGCCGTATCCACTAAAAAGTGATAAAATATCACAAGTAAAGAGAAAAAAAATGAATTGGTTTATATTAAAGTAAGATGAAAAATACTACAGTATTATTTTTATTTACAAATACTGTGTTATTTCGCTTATCGCTATGTAAAATATAACCACTCTGCTCCGAGTAATCTGAAATCTGTCCTCGAAGTTACTCGAAGACCCATTTAAATTTGTATAGGTAATTAGTTATTCGTCTCGGAGTCACTCGAAGGAATTCCGTCAAGTGACTCGGAAACAAAAGAAACCAAAATAGGTGTGTATTCCGCTAATTGGATTTCATCTCGAGTCACTTCAAGGATTTCCTTCGAGTGACTTCGCATAAAACCTCGGAGTCAGATAGCGAAATTCCTTGACCGAAAATGCCTGACTCGAAGAAACTTCGAGTCGGAGCCTTGGTACTCGTTTTGGCCATCCTCCGAGGATCGAGTAGAATGGGTTTTCCGCGTGAGCTGATCTGTAAAGTCGCTACGTCATCACTCACGTCATTTAGGAGCTGGACATGGTTTTCAACGGTCAAAAGTATTTCTGTGAAATAAAATCATTTTATTGTGTTTGTAGATGGAGGATTGGAAAAAAAAACTTTATGAGAAAATACATCTCGGAATGCCTGCCGTTAAAAATTACCAAGGATGGAGGCGAATGCATGATACAGGAGCTGAAGAAAAGGTAGGTGTATGTTTTCATCTGTCACTGCTCAGTGTGCTGATTGTGATTTGAACTTTTGAAGTGGCTAAGCTTTCTTAGATGCTCAGTTGTACATACTTATTGACCAGATTCTGTCTCATTTTATGTATATAAACAATTAATAAGCACTTTGACAGAATGAATCTTCAAAAAATCAATGATAGAATGATGTTTTGCTTATTTTTTTTTCAGAGCAACATGTCCGGGCCAAGATGCTAAATTTTTTACAAGCATACTGAAGAAGTGTGATGCATACTGAAGTGATGTGTGTGTGTTCCACAGCAATAAATTATGGAAAGAAAAGCAGGTATTTATTTTACAAAATAATCTCTATTGAAATTTAGCAAACATAATGCCTTTTCAGCTTCATCACAGTGTAAGTATGTAGAAAGTTGGTAATAAATTTAGGCAAGTGCAGATATGAACTAGCTCAGCTTTCAAAAATTTTCTAGACTTAATTTTGTCTCATTCATTGTGTGTAAAAATGCATAAGTACTTTTGCAGAATGAGTTATCAAGAACCACTGATTTTCTATGTTTTGCTTATTGTTTTTTCAAAAATCAAGTTTTCATCTCACAGTTACTTTGCAGATATCTTGAATTTCAACAAGCATTATTTCATTTCAGCTTCATATTTCATAAATACTCTATTCACTGTTATTTAGAAACTTTGAAATGCATTTTTCTATTACAGGTACTAAAGCAGAGACCAGATGCTGAAGACTATGTTCACAGGGCAGTGTTTAATGCAAACAGAGATAGACATTTTACAATTGAAATGATAGACTCTGATATTTGCATGTATTGTTTTGTATGATGAACTTTGCCCGTACAAGTGGCTATGCCTGTAAAAGAGATACATTTTTGCTCATTGTGTTTGTTATCTTTTTAAAAATATATAAAGTAATGGTAGTCTCCTAGCCCGTCCTGTCTGTCCGCAATTAATACTTTGCCAGCTTGTATGCTAAGTATGCTATCCTAATGAAATGTTAAGAGACACTGGCATTCACCAGTGTGAGTAAACATGTTCACTCATGCTGGTAGTGCCTTTGTGTATTAAGTGTACTTGGTAGGCAAGTGTGGTCTATCACATCTCGGAGATACATATAATTAGATCAGACAAGGGTCGTTGACAAAGATAAAATGAGACGTGTTATACTATTTAACAATACTTCTGAGATACTATGTAAGGTAGATGGTCCATCAAAATTTCAACACTTTCAACAACAAAACTTTTGATTTCTGACTGATCATTTTTCTTGAACGTCTCATTTTATCTTTGTCACTGTGCCCTTCATATATCCAACCGCAGGCTACTGCATCGAAATTGCAGTCAAATCTCTGGTACTCTTGGTATTGAAAATATATAGCACTAACAAAGTATAGTCTCAATGCGATAACTTGAACATTATGTAAAACCATTACAAAATCCTAGAGATGTCTCTTACCAAACTATCAAGTAAGTTGTAATGCAAAATCATTACAAGACTAGTATCAAGCTATCGGAATGTCAAAACCTGACCATAAGGCTATATCAGATATTTGAAATGTTTTTCGATGCAATAGTATGATGTTGGAAATTTATCCTACATCCAACCGTAATCCTACATGATGGTATAATTGTATCATAGTCCTTACCTGATGTTGAGCAGTTTTTCCTCCATTGTTTAGATTTCTGATCGGCACGGGCAAAGCGTTAATGCTGGTTGTAACGACCCGACTCCGTATTTGGCGAGGCAGCGAAGCCGGTATGGGGAATTACTTTGCCCGACGCTGCGAGGATTCATGGACAGGGATTAAATGCTCTTGCCCCGCCAAAGGGAAGCACGACGTTCCTCTAATGAGATGTGCGAATACACTCTTTGGTTGCCTAACTGTCCGGACGCCGCAGTTAGATGTACGGGGAAGGGCATCGAATGTCTATCCATGTTACCGATCCCTAACATTCTAGGTTTGATCTGGCAATGAAATCATATTACATTACATAATGTTGGAATTTTGTCCTGATGCGTCACAGGATAGTAATTATTTTCTCACTATCCTGTTGCTAAATCAGTAGGAAAACAAACAACATGATAATGGAATTTTGTCCCGATGCATTTTTTCTCCTACAATCCGTGAAATTGCCATCAATGCAAAAGGTCACTATGCTTTTCTCCTAATACCCCTCAGTAGGATAAAACAACATGATGCATAACATGATGTTGAACATTTTCTCCTACATTGTTTTCATCAAACGTACGTAGTCTTTAGCATCTGGTAGGAGAAACTTCTCCTGGATGTCTAAGTAATTATATCCTTGTATGCCCATTGCCTTTGCATTACAGGACAAATTTGACAAAACAGTCGAGCTGATACATGATAGCGTCAGATATGATTTTGTCCTCCTATTACAACATGATGATACATTTGGAATGTCAAAGCATTGTATCTTTGAGAGACATTCAAGGCTTTATAGTATTACTAGCAAACCTGATGCTCATAGCTTATAGTATTACTAGCAAACCTGATGCTCATAGCTTATAGTATTACTAGCAAAGCGATGTCCGCAGCCCTGTGAACCAAGCCTTTAGGATCTGATAGGAGAAACTTCTCCTGAATGTCAAAGCAATTGTATCCTTGTATGCCCATTGCCTTTGGTCAATACTGTATGCTTGAGACATTTCATACGTCGTCAAGTTTTTCACAATAGAGAACATGACCGCCCTTATACCTTGTGGAAGCTAAAGGGCGACCTTAGTCAATGCTATATACTTGAGACTCTTGATACCTGCTCGGTTTTTTCACAATAGAGCGACCTAACTGACATGTCATTTTTTTAGTATTAGAGACACTTGATGTGACTTGTACGAACGTTGGACCTTGGTTAATGCTTTATGCTTGAGACATTTCATACGTCGTCAAGTTTTTCACAATAGAGAACATGACCGCCCTTTTACCTTGTGGCAGCTAAAGGGCGACCTTAGTCAGATATGATTTTGTCCTCCTATTACAACGTGATGATACATTAGGAATGTCAAAGCATTGTATCGTTGAGAGACATTCAAGGTTTTATAGTATTACTAGCAATGCTGATGCTCATAGCTTATAGTAGTACTAGCAAAGCGATCTTGTAGCAGAAACTTCTCCTGAATGTCAAAGCAATAGTATCCTTGTATGCCCATTGCCTTTGGTCAATAGAGAACATGACCGCCCTTTTCCGCCCTATCGAACTTGTGCATCTCAAGGGCGACCCTAGTCAGATATGATTTTGTCCTCCTATTACAACATGATGATACATTAGGAATATCAAAGCATTGTATGCTTGTATGTACGGGACAGATTTTCCAATTTACATTATATGTAGAATTTCATGTTTGCTCAAACATCATCAGTGACACTATACGATTCTGTCTAATGTGGGAGAGATAGATCACCTAAGGTGGTCCATACTCATTGTATTTAGGTATTTAAGGAAAACTTGGCATTGGCCATTTCAAGTACTGTGAACATACTTTGGGACCTAGGACTATGTCAATCTTTGCCAGATCAAACCATTTCATGTTGTCACACAGCTAGCGAGAGCAATGCAAAAACACGTCCGCTCTCTACGGCTACACAATTGGTCATGTGACCACTTAAAACTTGAGGAAAAATGCTCGACGCTGATTGGCTAGTTACTTTTTGTATAGACTCGTCCTGTGGGACAAAACTAATTTGAAAGCTATCAGCCAATCAAATCGTTCGTGACGTCACAGTTTGTTATTTTTCGGCAGGCGAGCCTTTAAAAGCGGCTGCACAAGCTCAGTTGTTCAGTTGGCCGGGCGGATTTCACCAAAATTTCAAGTGTTTCCGCGTCAGTTTGTTTTAATTTTTTCTTGTGTTTAAATGTTCAAGTATGGATTTGAAAGTGTTATTCGTGGTATGTACAGTACAAGACAGATGAAGAATGCCTGGGGTGAGTACTATGGCAAAGTCGCGTCGCTCTCGAAATGCATATGTTAGGATTTGGTTAGGATAAAAAGACTGGCAACGCACATTGGCATAGCGATGCCAAGTCTTGGTTTGGCTAGAACTTGATCCGGGGTTTCGATCAATTGAGAATGTCCGGTGTTCGGCGTAACCACTTAGGGTGAGGAGACTCGCTATACCGACAAAGGAAAGACGGTTGAGCTCCTGTCCCCGCAATAGTGGCGAATATCTTTCCAGCTTAAGACAGCCGGAGTTCTCCTTTGCTTGAAATGACACTCGAGTTGATATACTTACTCTCGAGGTCGTCTGAGTGTCTACTGTTTGAGACTTCCATCATCTTGATGCTGCTCCGATATTGACGGTAGGCACGGTCACCTGTTGATCGTTCCGTGCTTTTGGAGATCGCCAGAAAATGCGATAGCCAATTAACGAACCACATTTTTTCTTCATCTTTTTTGCATGTTAGGAGCAATGACAAGTTGTTTGAAACGAGAGCGAGGGGAAATTTGCAACCTTAGTATAAGATAATATGCTAGTTATGTCTTAGATGTTAGTTGCTAAGTCTTAAAGTTGTGCACAACTTATTGTAGCTATTGAATGTGTTTCTCTCCACAGGGCTTTGTCACTTTTATCATTGGTGGTGGAGTACGGCAAGTGGCGTTTTCATATCCTTACTTGTTTAGCTAATTTAAGAAAACGACTCTTGACTTGCTCACACTGCTAAATGATAACATAAAGGACATCAAAATTTATGAACTTTGGCAAACATAAGCTCTTACTTGTAATTGAAAAAAATCAAAGCTTCAAATTCAATGTTGTATCTAATGTACAGCTTATTTGGCATTTAACAGCTGTACATGAAACGATGCAACCTTTTCCTCTCTTCTCTTGCTCCAAAAAAAAAATCAAAATTACTAATGCTAATGGACCGAACGGCAACCGATATCGCTAGAGTTGGGCTAAGTTTAGGCAAAACAAAAAAGGACAGCCAAAGGTATGGAGGTGTCGTTAGACCAACTTTATGCTATGGTAGGGTGATGTGCAGTAGCATAAGGAACCGCCTTTGGCCATCACGAGGCGTTACAAGCTTGGTAAAGTAGGAATCTCCCCGTCTAGTGACAGGATCTGGTCTTTTGATGTCCGCTAAGATTGCTAGATCGGGTATACAAACCAGCTCTGTATGCCAAAGGGTGCCTACTTATGACAAGCTTGCAACGCCATCCTAGTACAAAAACTTAATTTTTAAGCCCGACTCTGGTGTATGTCATGTCGAAATTTCGAAACTTTGGCAAACACAAATCTCTTTTATATTTTCAAACAATCAAAATCAAAAACACTAATGGACCGAACGGCAACCGAAAGTTCTCATTCATATTGACTTTCATAGATCGGCGCGGGTAAACTGTCAATGCTGGCTTCGGCCCGACTCCGCACTTGGTAGGCAATGAAGCCGGTGCGGGGAATTAGTTTGCCCGTCATTGCAATGATTGTCTGCAAGATATAACATGCCAGTGCCACGTTCATTGGAAGGGCGACACTTCTCTATTGAGACGTCCGAATACACCTTTGAATAGCCTTGCCGTCCGAGTGCCGCGGCAAGTATCGGGGACTGGCATGACAATGTCTTGTGGAGATACTGATCGTTCAAAATTCAAAATACTTCTTCTCTCTGTTTCTTCTGTCATTTGGCACTCTATCCCAAATTTCTGTAATGCAGCCATGGTCCAGTATAAACATCGGTGAATCTCAATGCAACTACATTGATTATGTAACTATATTGAATTCTCCGATTGTGATACTTGGAAACATGACGGTGGCAAGCCCGTTAAATGCAGAGCCGCAGGAATTTGGTACTGCTTATTTTTCTAAATGCGATGTTGCAATGCTGAAGGAGCACGTCGGCTCATACCTCAGGCCGATGTCCGATTAGCTTAATATTGAAAAACGAAATGTCAATTCATGCTTGTAATTTGGACACAATATTTTTACATGCCGAAGAGCATAGATGCGTAATTAAGAAAAGCTATATCCTAATAGACTTGATTTAATTGTAAAGCAAAAGCAATGGTCATTTTTGAAGGTATTCATGTAAAAGGCTTGTCTTTAACTTTTGTCAAAACGGCAAGTTTGCACAAACGAGTCCTTCTGTTAAAGCATACAAATATCCAGCATGAACTGATAAATGCACTTGGTTTTTCATAATGTATCTTTTCACTAAATTCTGAAGAGCGAAATCATAGTGACTTTTTAACATATGCTAGTATATTGTTTATGAAAGTAGATGAATACATTTGTGTTTCAAGCAGATGGTCAATTGTCTACTCTGAGATCAAATTTATTAGTCTCAACATAGTATCATGATAAGTGTTATGGTTAAACCTGAATTCAGATAAATAAAAACAAAGTAGAGTAATTTTTTTGTATTATATTGTCATCATGCTATGGCAAAAGAATAACATCAGTTAATACTTTAGTCGGTTAACCTCATTTTCACACACGATTTTACTTTTGTCATGCAAAAGAAGCACTTTCCCTTAGCTTTACTCTTATGTGAACAGTCTTTGCAAAAGGTGTGTCCGCAAGGCACTAGTGTGTGAGCTTTCTCGACCGACAGACATATGCATAATACCAGTTCGTTCCTGGTCTCTTGTTTAGCTTTAGACCGTTCTCTCTGATGAGCCACCAGCATCTCATTTTCCCTCTTTTCCCATGCCGTTTCTGACAATGTACTGCTTGTGCTGCTTGCACTTGTAACAGTTGATGAAGGCCATGAGTACGGTTTCAGCCTATGCAGTCCTTTGATGCCTTTTACGGGACTTTTTGACTTCAAAGTACACGTAGGTGTTCTCATTAAAGTCGGACCAAATATATCTGGTAGATCATCATCTTCTTCTTCTTCTTCATCACTATCTATCGCAATGATATCTGCCGGAAGCAACTGTCTTTTGTGCTCTGTCACTATTGTCTGAAACAGAGAAGAAAAACACGAATTTCAGTCAAACCATATCTAAAAATGTTACATGGTTATTTCAAAAAAGTCAATCAATATTAGCTAAAACAAAACAAGTACAAATATCTAGTTCAATTTGAAAGTGTCAACTCACCAATTTCATCCATCAGCAAGCCTTGGTTCTCCAAGAGAAACCTCGCAGCCGATATGATGTCCGGCATATCTTTGTCATTCGTTGCCTCTCTGATCTCGTTTTCCCACAAGTTCAGTTTGGATAGCGCCGACATGCTACTCTTGAATAAGGAAGGGTCTCGTCCACGATCGAGGTTGATACAAGTAACTACGTTATCGATGTTTTCGATCAAGTTCTGAGCTCTTCTTATGAGGCCTCTTCGCTTGTATAAGACAAATGTTTCTATTGCTTGTTGACGGCTCTTCGTCATTAATGAGCTTAGTAAATTTGCGGCTGCACTGTTCATCTTTCTGATACAGAATGAGAGTTAAAACCATCCGCGCACACTATCTCTAGCAAAAATTGTTTTGACCAATCAGAATGTGGCACTTAAACCACGCCTACCTTGTATTAACCAGTCAGAAAGCAGATTGATTGAAAAAAGTTATTTTTTGGTGCAGTACCGAGGAAATCGACACTTGAGCTTCGTTCTATCGAATGTTATCATACCGTAAACACGCATACAAACTTTCCTACAACTCATCGATTCTACAAGATGCTTGCGAATATCATCAGCATCGAAACACTGAGACAGAGGTCTGAAACTCTGGACATGCTGTTATCACATCACAACGAAGACATGTACGACAAGACAGAAAAGACACTGTTGCTCAGTGAATGCCACAAGAGATACATTGAGGAACAAATGTATGGCTTCCTCCAAGAATATGACACAGGACTTTTACATATGCTTTTTCTGGCGGGCTTGTCAGATCCGGCAATGAACTTCGAAATCTTTGTATCAACGTATGATACCCGATTGCTAATGGTATTACTGGACTACTATGCTGTTCAATCTTGGAGAAGTGAATTCCTTAACTTTGTGGTAAATAGCGAGAAGGTGTACTGGCTAGTGTGCAATGGGCTGTTCATGTTCTCATTTGTTGATCATGGAATAACAGACAGGTTCATCAGAGACGTTGATTGTAAAAAACATTACAGACCTATGCCACCGTTCGTGTTTCATCAAACACCACGAAGAAATGCGACCAGTTTTAGAGAAATTTATGCAGCAATTGGCATGCCTAACCGCAATAAAAGTACATCAACTTGAATATTTGCCTTGTTGTATTTTAACGAACAAGACTGATTGTCACAGTAATTTGCTCAATGCAGATCAGTCAGTAGCCTTAAGTTTGTAAAACAGACAAGCCCTAACCCTAACCTCACCTAACTTTTGCTAGTCCCTCCTGGGACCAGACACCAGCAAAGCCGATTTCGTATATTCTGCGAAAGAAATAAGAAAGCTTTCTTCTTTGTTTAACGTGAAAGTAGTTTGTGTGCATGCGTATCTAGTTTTAGATTATCACGTGTGAAACAGTTTACTGCTGCTTAAGTATAAGGCCAACGGCCGTATAGAATAAAATGGAACCATCCCGTCCATAAAACAGTTTATACTTATAAAAAACATAATAAAATGAAATCGATTAATTTTTCGAAAAAATACGACCAGGATATGCGTTATACGGTCCCTTTAGAAAGTTTTCAGATCGGACAAACGGACAAAACTTACCTTAAGTTATTTATTTCCATAGAGATGATTGAAGCGTGGTACGTAAAAGTCTTAGTTGATGTAAAATACTTGTTGTTAGAAAATAAGGTTTATTTTCGTGCATTTTTTGCTTTTTGACATCATGGCACCCATGTTTGAGCCCGGACGACCTTTAGGGTCCGGTTTGAGTCTTGCGCTTTACCTTTATGAAACAGTTCTTGAAAAGTTCTACAAATAAACGTTACTTTTATTAAGATATCTTAAAACACTTTTGTCCTTTTATTTCATTGAAAATGACCAATCTGAAACAAAAATATTTACAACATTTGACCTAACGTACCTCGACATGCGAAAATTCCGCGATATTTGCGTGATAGACTGTCGTGTGTCATTGCTCGTTGTCGTGTGTCACGTTATATGTCGTGTGTCGTGGTTAAGCATTTAAGTCAGTAGTCGACAATTCCACGACAATTGCACGATATGATGTCGAGTGTTGCTACACATTGTCGTGTGTCGCGTTGAATGTCGTGTGTCGCGTTTTAGGGCGACAAACGACAATCAACGCGACACACGACACGATACACGACAATGAACAACTACACTCAAATTTTACTGCAACATTTTTTGCCAAAATCTAGAGTGACAATAAGACATTCAAATGTTAAAACGTTTTGTGTCATTGTACGTCGCGTTGCAATTTCGTGTCGAGTGTCGCGTTGATTGTCGTGTGTCGCCGTTAGTAAATTACCTCGACATGCGAAAATTCCGCGACATTTGCGCGATAGACTGTCGTGTAACGTTGCTAGTTGCTGTGTGTCGCGTTGAATGTCGTGTGTCACCCTGAATAAATTACCTCGACATGCGACAATTCCGCGACATTTGCGCGATAAAAAGTAGAGTGTCGTTGTACTTTGTCGTGTGTCGCGTTGAATGTCTTGTGTCATATTCTTAGAGTAACACACGACAATTCAACGCGACATACAACACGACACACGACATTCAATGCGACATACTACATGACACTCTAGAATTAACAACGACACGCTAATTTTTACTGCAATATTTTTGCTAAAACCTAGCGCGACAATGAGACGTTCAAATGCTAAAATGTCGTGTGTCGTTGCACATTGTCGTCCATCACGTTGCAATGTCATGCGTCGTGTCGTGTGTCGAGTTGATTGTCGTGTGTCGCCCTGAAAGACATTAAATTTGGCACTAACCGGATTCCGTACAATACTGCTTCTGATGTACGACATTCAAAGTTTTACAAGAAAAATTTATATTGCTCATACAGGGCATTACGCATTTAATTTTTGTTATTCCCTTCATCTCAACATGGTTGCACAATTGCGCATCAATAGAAAAGACATTTATAGGACTGTAATATTTTTCAAATCATTCTGAAAGTGTTGTAAAGGTAGGTTTCTAACAGTAGAAATGAATGTAAGAACTGTTAATTTGTACATTAAAGAAATTGTGCATATTCTTTATGCAGATAACAACGCTTATAATCAATAAAGTGCATTGACAAAAATAATTATATAACCTGATATATATTGGTAAAATGGTGGACTGTTATTGATAAGTTTTGAAGACCATTTTAATATGTTTATAAAAACATTCGTAACAATACACCCATTTTACTAATGTCACACATATATCGTTAATGCAGAAGCATAATATATAATGGATTACACTTACAAATCTAAAAGACAAATTCTTGTTACCACAGACACATTGAACAATATAATCATTTGACTTCCGTAACATATAATACTATGTGTATGTATGCATATATGTATATAGCTATCAACACTTTTGTTCAAAATAACGAATCATTATTGGTCACCAGGTTATTTTTCAATGTCTTGCACGTTGTAAAATTTGTAAAACCGCAAGATATGTCAAATGTCACTTAAACAATTTAATCTGATGCAATCAGATTGTCTTTTATTTTTTAATTGCAAATAAGGTGGTTTAAAATACTGCCGCACATTTCCCCAGCTTTGGATTATGGTGTTAGAAACGAGGCAATGAAAACTATTGCATTAAATTTTAGTGTGAAAAAGCTCCCTTTCACGAAAATCTCCTTTTAATAAGTTATTGTAATAGTATTTCTGATGTAAATCAAAATTCATTTAATATTGTTATACGTGAAAAATAGGGATGTCATACGTTTATCAAGAAACGATTCTTTATGTAATGATCAATAAGTCACTATATCAAATACAACTGAAAAATATGGTTTTGCCATAAACCAGTTAATTTACAAAATTAGGACTACAGCGATATTCTAAAGTGTTATAAGTTACGTAATATTATTACTGACCTTGTTTTAAGATATCATTCTGTATTTGCTATACAATTCTACCTTATTCCAGAATATGCTACCGGCATTGTGTTTTGTAATAATTATTGATAAACAGTGTATGTCAGTTATTTTTAGAAAAGATTGTCCTTGATTTTTCAAGAATGTTCTTTTCTTCTTAGTGTTACGTGAACATTCTGAAACAATATATAGTCAGATGTTTTAGACTGAAACAGAGCCTAAGAAGCTAGACTATTGATAAAACTTTCCTGCATTTCTTAAAAAAAATTATTATTTGCTTGGATATTTCATATTTTAAAGGATTATTGAAGGATTCATAAAAAAAATTCTGGATTTAATCTTAAACAAGTTATCTTTGAAGAGAGGAATTATAGGTTTTGGATATTACTTTTGAACTGTGTGAAACATTATGGAATTTATTCTGTTTATTTAAGCTGTTTCTAAGAAAATGCCTAAAACTACGGACATCTAAATTGGCACAACGCAGTGTATTTGCTTAAGAAAATGACGATATAATGTTCTATAACTATATATAACACATTAGCACTTCAAAAATATATCATCAAATTAATATGCATTATTTTCAAATTGTTAAAAGAAACATTTTACATTTAGAAGAAATTTATTTTGACAATATAAACAGGCGTGTGTACTAAACGACAAAAAAGTGTTATACAGGAAGAGAAAAAAGTTAGAGACATGTTTTAATGGTAAATACAAACGTTATATCTATTATACAAATTTTATTCAAAAGCTTAAAAGCGGATCGTTCGTTTTGACAACATAAAAGACATTGGTCTCATGTCAGTATTTGTTGATACATGCGTGTATAAGTTCAAACAATGTATGGAAAATATCTCTAATGTTAACATAATTATCTATACTAGAGATATGATAAACATATCATCACAAGACCAATGAAATACACCATCTGAAAATTGTTTCTTATAGAAATTGCAATCGACATTGCATCAACTAAAGCAAATTCTAATTATATAATTAGTTATCTATACCCCGATATGGAATGAATTATATGAGGTATTTACACCGAATTATGAAATATGAATGGGAAAGATTTCAAGCAGAAACAAAAACATCAATTAGAACAAGAATTCCATTATGCAGCAGTCTCACATATTGAACGTATTTTAAATTGAAAGAAAGTATCATAAAAATGTATGATAACTAAAGCTGCATTTGAGAAAACCGCTTGTCTCCCACATCTGCCTAATGATCTAAATAATAAATCTGTCTTTTTATATTGTTTAAGGCCTATTTGTACAATACAGTCCGGCGCTAGCGGAGTGGAGTAACCGTCTACAATTCTGCGCCGGTAGTCGTCGGTTATTATGTTCAAGGGCCATAATTCTGGAGTGGAAGTGTCTTGTCTGATTTGGCTACTTATTTAGCGATAACGTATGATTCATTTTTTTTCTCAAAGTTCGAATGTCGTATGTCGTATGTCGTATGTCGCGCAATGGACGACATTCAAAATTTTCGAATGTCGTATGTCGCGCACTGAACGACATTCAAATTTTTTTGTCAAAGTTCGAATGTCGTATGTCCAATGTCGTTTTTTTGCACGACATTCAGCTTTTTTCGAATCTCGTATGTCCTATGTCGCACACTGAACGACATTCAAATTTTTTTGTCAAAGTTCGAATATCGTTTGTCGTATGTGGCGCAATGGACGACATTCAAAATTTTCGAATGTCGCATGTCGTATGTCGCGCATTGAACGACATTCAATTTTTTTTGCCAAAGTTCGAATGTCGTATGTCCAATGTCGTTTTCTGCACGACATTCAATTTTTGCGTATGTCGTATGTCGAGCACTGAAGGACATTCAAATTTTTTTGCCAAAGTTCGAATGCCGTATGTCCAATGTCGTTTTCTGCACGACATTCAATATTTGCGAATGTCGTATGTCGTATGTCGAGCACTGAACGACATTCAAAGTTTTTTGTCAAAGTTCGAATGTCGTATGTCGCGCAATTGACGACATTCAAAAATTTTCGAATGTCGTATGTCGTATGTCGCGCACTGAATAATATTGTATTGTTTTTGTTAATGTTCGAATGTCGTATGTCCAATGTCGTTTTTTGCACGACATTCATCTTTTTTCGAATGTCGTATGTCGTATGTCTTTTTTCGAATGTCGTATGTCGCACACTGATCGATATTTAATTTTTTTGTCAAAGTTCGAATGTCGTATGTCCAATGTCGTTTTTTGCACGACATTCAACTTTTTTCGAATGTCGTATGTCGTATATCACGCACTGAACGACATTCAAATTTTTTGTCAAAGTTCGAAGTGTCGCATGTCCGATGTCGTTTTTTTGCATAAAATACAAGTTTTTTTCGAATGTCGTATGTCGCACACTGAACGACATTCAATTTTTTTGTCAAAGTTCGAATGTTGTATGTCCAATGTCGTTTTTGCACGACATTCAACTTTTTTCGAATGTCGTATGTCGCACACTGAACGACATTCAATTTTTTTGTCAAAGTTCGAATGTCGTATGTCAATGTCGTTTTCTGCACGACATTCAACTTTTTTCGAATGTCGTATGTCGCACACTGAAAGACATTCAAATTTTTTTGTCAAAGTTCGAATGTTGTATGTCCAGTGTCGTTATTTGCATGATATTCAACTTTTTTCGAATGTCGTATGTCGCACACTGAACGACATTCATTTTTTTTGTCACAGCTCGAATGTCGTATGTCCAATGTCGTTTTTTGCAAGACATTCAACTTTTTTCGAATGTCGTATGTCGTATGTCGCACACTGAACAACATTCAAATATTTTTTGGTCAGAGTTCGAATGTCGTATGTCCAATGTCGTTTTTTGCACGACATTCTTTTTTTTCGAATGTCGTATGTCGTATGTCGCGCACTGGACGACATTCAAAATTTTCGAATGTCGTATGTCGAGCGCAGGACGACATTCAAAGTTTTCGAATGTCGTATGTCGTATGTCGCGCAATTGACGACATTCAAAATATTCGAGTGCCGTATGTCGCGCAATGGACGACATTCAAAATTTTCGAATGTCGTATGTCACACAATGGACGACATTCAAAATTTTCGAATGTCGTATGTCGTATTTCGTTTGTTTAGCCAACTTCACACAGCTTTTTAAATCAGAGCTTTTTTTATAGGATTTTAAACATCTATTAAACCTGAAAGGATAACATGCCAAATAAAAATCAAGCATAGAAATATCATTATGATGGCGCTATAGTTTACTAATGTTGAATAATTAATATTAATTTATTTATTTTGTTGTGTATAACGTCGCACCGACACAATTATAGGACATATGGCGATATTCTAGCTTTGCCAACTGTGCATTATTTCATCACGAGCGGGCACCTGGGTAGAATCACCAACCTTCCGTAAGGCAGCTGGATGACTTCCTCACATGACGAATTCAACGCCCCGATTGAGGCTCGAACTCATATCGATGAGGGAGAAGTGATTTGAAGCCAGCGACCTTAACCACTTGGTCACTGAGATCCCCCTTGTTAAATTAAATGGCAACAAACCAATCACTGTGAAAATCATCCAACCGAAACATGAAGATAATATGCGCATCTCAGTTAGTTAATAACCCTTCCTATGAAGTATGGCTAAATTCCAACCAGTGGTTGTTGAGAAATATTCCAGACAAGAATTGTACTATAATATACTATACTATTGAATAAACAAAGGGCAATGACTCGACGAAACATCGCCTGATCGGAATACGAAGATAATATGCGCATTTCTTCTCGAATTGAAGCTTTCTATGAAGTATAGACAAATTCTAACCGGCGGTTCCTGAGAAATACTCCGGACAAGAATTGTACAATTGTATACTATTGTTGAATAAGCAAAGGGCAATAACTGGGTAAAAAATCATCCAACCGGAACACGAAGATAGCATGCGTATCTCCTCTTGATATTTAAGCTTCCTATGAAGTACGCTGAGAAATATTCAAGACAAGAAATGTACTATAGTATACTACTGTTGAATAATCAAAGAGCAATAACTCAATGAAAAATCTCCTGATCGGAATACGAACATAATAGAAAAACTGACCATGAAGTATGGGTAAATTCCAACCAGCGGTTCCTGAGAAATACTCCGGACAAGAATTGTACTCTTTTATACTATTGTTAAATAATCAAAGGTAAATTACTCAGTCGAAAATCATCCGACCAAAACATGAAAATAATGTGCGCATTTCCTTTTGATAGTGACGCTTCCTATGAAGTTTCATTAAATTCCAACGAGTGGTTGCTGAGAATTACTCCGGACAAGAATTATACTATAGTGTACTAATGTTGAATAATCAAAGGCTTGTAACTTAATGAAAACTCATCCTACCAGAACACGAGGATAATATGCATTTTCTCTGGATAGTAAAGCTTCATATGAAGTATTGCTTAATTCAAACCAGAGGATCCTGAGAAATACTCCGGACAAGAATGTACTACAGTATACCACTGTTAAATGATAAAAGGGCAATAACTCTAAGAAAAACAAACCGACCGGAACACGAAGATAATATGCGCATCTCCTGATAGTAAAGCTTCCTATGAATTACTTCCTATGTTTACTTCCAACCAGTGGTTGCTGAGAAGTATCTCGGACAAGAATTGTACTAAAGTATAATACTATTGAATAAGCAAAGGACAATAACTCTGTCAAAAACCATCCGACCGGAACACGAAGATAATATGCACATCTCCTTTTAAAAGTAAAGCTTTTTATCTTGTTTAACTAAATTCTAACCAGTGGTTGCTGAGAAATATCCCGGAAAAGAAATGCGGGACGCCGGACGAACGGACGAATCGACGACTATATTCTTTCTATTCGGGGAGCATAAGTAACAGATGCCTACAACTCCAAGGTACTTAATAAAATTTAAGTAACATTTTATCACATTTTTCACTTCAGGTATATTATGTAAGAGCTTTTTAAGGAATGAGAAACTCATTAGTTATACTTAGATCGCTGTTAGAACTGTATGCATGTATTTTAAAACAATTGCGTAAGTATTTCCCGTTTTTCCTTTAATATGGAAGAAACTTAAAAGCTGAGTATTTCTTTCGATTTCAAAATAATGTTTAGTTATTCGTTTCCATTTGATAGACATTGTGATTTTTCAACAATCAAAAAGTTTTAAAACTTATATGTTTTCGGAAATCATTTATTTCTAATCTATATCTTGCACAATCACGATTGGCTATGACAGGTGTTACTAATTTTACAAAATTTCAGATATATTCCGGCTAAGTATATATTTGTAATTTCACAACTGTTCTGTCGTTCTCTGTGGGTTAGTGACCAAAATGAATACATACATACCATACCTGCGCACGTGCACAGGTATCATTCCATACATGAGCACGTGAAAATAATGTTAGATATGTTCAAACTGTACATAAAGTTTATTTAATGCCATGTTATTGTCCGTAAGTATTGGCATTCATGAATAATTCTCGGTGTCTGAAGCTAAATAGCGATAAAAATATTGCGTATATATTTTTCTTTATAATTTTCGCAATGTCACGCATGCGCAAATAGCTGTGCAAACGATTCGTTCAGCTTCCAATCGGTATTATGGGTTCGGCTCCTGCGTAGGACTTTTTTCCCAAATTGTATCAATTTAACAGGTAAAAATATTGCCACGCTTATCTGATCAAACCTTATGGTCTATTTTTGGAAAAAAAATAGCCATTATGGAAAATGTAGAATAAAACATATTTAAGGTACTTCCGCAATCTTGAATTTAGAATGACCTTCATCTGCGGTGCGAAAATATAGTGAACCGAAACTTTCAAATGCAGCTGTTCCATAGCACAAAAACAACTCTGTTTGCAAGAGCTCAACTAAAAGTAACTGTATAAAAAGTAAAACTGAAATTTGGAAATAAACAAAGCAGATATTTTACCTGTAATATTCCAAATTTTTGGTAACATTTATAAATCATTTTCAATTACTTTATTAAAATATCATGAATGGCAAAAGTTAGTTCAAAGTTTCAATTAATGCACAGGAGAATTGCCTTTAAGTTACTAAACAGAACTAAACTTATTCCAAAATCTGTTTTCAAATCAAGCTAAATAACTTAAGCTGAACAATTTGGCTTTACGGGTCTAAAGAAGAAGATTGTTAATTTTATAATTTAAAAGTTCTTTCCATTTGTTTGTTATGAAATGGGATTCTTAGAACAATTTTAGACTATACATAAAACATCCATACCAAGTTTCATGAACTTCAACCGAGTAGTTTCAGAGGAGATGTTGTTTGAAGAAAAGTATGAAAGGCAGTGAGTGATCTCTTTGTAAAACATATTTTCCTTTTGGTCAGTCTTAGAAGAACGTAACAGAATTAAGCTGGCAATCTTCATCTCGCCTCATTTTTTTCTACTGACAGATGCGGGTCTCGCATGCAATGACGTAACTGGAATATTCAAGATTCGAATTCGAGGTCAAATATTACACCATAACTTTGTTGCGTTGAAAATACGCACACACCGAAAACTTCATACAGTAGTATGATTGATTAAATTGTGTAAAAATGAGTGAGGTGTGCAAGTGAATAACGTTTTCTGTTTTAAACCTATATATAAAAAACACACACCCCGCAGTTTGATAAAGAAATGAGTCGTTAAGACAATTATACGGCATTAAAAGATAAATATAGAATCCGTTCGGGCATGGAGGATACAAAACGCAACCAGAGTCAAATGGACAATTGGTATGCTTGTAATGGAAAGATATACTAGTTTGTGTATATTATAAATTCTTCGGCAAAATACATTAAAACCACCTCAGTTAAAAGTTGGACGCCGTTTCAAAAGGGTCAGTAACCATATTTGGAAACAGTATAACTGTAGATTTATATGCGTTTATGGCTTACAAACCTAACAAAATGTCCACTTGTCGGGCGGGGCAGTGTAAATGAAGTAAGACCCCTCTTTGTTGACTTCTAGGACTGATGACCAAAGGATAATATTTAAGGGTATATTTCTCGGAAGCACAGAGCACCACAAACAGCCTCAGAGCCACGCATTTGCAAAGTTAGCAGATTGTGTAAAGTATAGCCTATTAATATCATAAATGTAAGATCTCCGTATTCACCAAAAATTTCAGTCATTTTAGAGGATAATTTTAAGTATAAGTTGGAACGACTTAGCAAAATTTAAGAACATATTTTCAGCGTCAGTTACAATAACTTTTATATAACTTATTAATAAGTGAAATTAAAGTACAAATTAACATTTTATTGACAAACAAAGAAATTGTCGTTCCGCGCCAGATATGAAATGCCGAACAAAAGCAGATGCAAGAACAGTAAATTTTTTACTTTACATAAGAAATAGGTAACAAGAAATACAGGTCAGTATAAGATGGTGACATAGAAAACAACTGTATTTCATATTTCATAAGCTGTAATAGTGAGTACGAAGATATACCCATTTCCCAACATCAGTCCCTATTAAGTCTACAACGGGCTTATTTGAAATCGGCCACGGAGACCCCACGTAAACTACGTGACTAGTATATTGATATTGTATATAATGACCATAACTTTCATGATTACACTTTTTACCCTCACGGTATAAAAAATGCGTTTATACATGTCTAAATCCAATTGGTAACCTAAATACTTCCAGTCATTCATAATTGTAATTGTGTTCACAATTATTAGCAAGTTGAACGTTGTTCATAACTATGTAGACTTTCGTTAGGCTTTTATGTTAACTATTTCGCCCGTACGCAGAATCTTCAAATAGATTATTGGCTGTTAATTGATTAACTTTTGATTCTTTTAAACTAAGGGACACTGTTCAAAACTTCTTATCAAAAATGAATTTAGAATAGTTCTTTCCCTTGTTATCTATATATTCAATGAAGTCAGTACTTTATTTTTTAAGATGTTTTCTGTGTTTTTGTCATGTCAATACGCAGCATTCATTTGAATAGTTTTTAAAATTTTCGACAATATATCTGCTGTTATGTATCACAGACACTTGGGGTCAGGACCCCACCCTCCTCTGCCACTGCCTACCGTTAGCTATTTTGGGTCCTGACCTCAAGTGTTTTTATCTATATATTGAATAATAATTGCCTATATCTAGTACTACATTTCAAACTTGTACTTGTATGCCTACTTACAATAAGTAGCTTCAGATTTGAATTTTAAGTTCGTTTTTTGCATTTATTTTTTTGTAGCTTATTCCAGGCCATGTTAACGATACGGATCATTGATTTTCAATAGAACATAAAAATAAGACGAATTGCAACGATGATTTTCTGCCGTTGTACGTTTTACTGAAGCACATATACTGATACCAGGTTTACCTTCCACGTTTCATAAGCGTCTGATTGTAGAGCGTCAGCCTTATACCCAGTCGGGAACCAGGACATGTAGCACACTAAATCTATCTTGCCTACTCAGGTTATACCTCTGATAATTATACATGTTTTTCTCATTATTTCAGTGCAATTTTACTGATCGACATTTGGTAAAACTAGTGCACAACGTTTGAGGCCCCACAACACAATTTTCACATGCAAAGTATTTGTGTATATAATTCAATGTTAATGCATTAATTTTGCCCGAAAAATGTAATGGACACAATTAGGTACTGGATATTAAATTTCTGTAATCAAAACTGCATATAGTCATATCACTTTTGTCTTATCTTAAATTGATGGTTAAACAAATTTTTGTAACTTCTAAAAATAGTGGTGGCAAGAACATTTTGTAAATGTGGGCTTTAAAACTGATTTGCCACTTGCATCATCTACATTTATAAACTGCGTTTTGCTGTAGATTAGGTAAATTTAGATGTTTTTCTAGTTGCATATATGATATCTGAAACTTGATGAAAAGTGAACGACAGCTTATTATACGCCCGAAGGGACGTATTATGTTATATATAAAAACTTAACAAAAAACTGCTGAGTCAAGAAAGGGGCATAATTTTGTAAAAGAGTTAAATAGAGTTATGGAACCTACGCAATGTAAGGCAGTTTATCACAGTGAATAAGTGTGTGAAATTTAAATCCATTCCCACAAGTGGTTACTGAGATACCAGCTTACATACAAAACCTTAACCAAAAATTTCTAAGTCCAAAAAGGGACATAATTTTGTAAGAAAGCAAAATAGAGTTATGGAACCTGTGCAATGTAAGTCAATTTATCACAGTGAATAAGTGCGTGAAGTTTCAATCCATTCTCACAATTGGTTACTGAGATACCAGCTTACATACAAAACCTAAACCAAAATGGGACGCCGACGCGGACGCCGACGCAGACGCCGACGCACGGGCGAGTCCAATAGCTCTACTATTCTATGAATAGTCGAGCTAAAAAATATATTTCATGTTTTATGATAAGTTCTGTTACTATTGTCTGACATTGTATGCATTCAGGATAATCTTTCCTAAAGATAAAAGCATATTGTTCTTTTTAAATGCACTATGAGAAATATGCCTTATTTTCCTACTTAAGGTGCGATAGGTTAAAAAGCAGTGCATAAACAAATAAGTCATTTGCCAATTCCATTTTGTACTGCTTAAATATGAACCAAAGTAACAAGTTCTGTTGTCATCAATGAATCTTAAGTTCATATTGTTGTTCATTCTAAATCAGCTTAACCTATCACTGTTAATATCAATCACTACTAAATTGTCACCATACTGCTACATTAAATTCGTGATCAGTCAATCAAAATCAGAACATAATTCTATCAAATTCTTGGATCTGAAATGATAATAAGTACCATAACTGTTTGGAATTTCCGATACCTCAACACTTTATAAGAGATAATGAATTAAACTAAGTGATCATCACTGGCTAATTTATTACATAAAACTATCATGTATTTAATATTTCACACATCTAACATATATGATTATTAATATATGTTAAAGCCAGAAGTTTTTCCTGTAACTTTTGTAATAGTAAACTGGTGAAACACATTATATAAATAATTGGCTCTGTGCTATTCATCAATTGCTCTACACAAAACAAAAGGACCCTGAAGACATTGTATTGCTTACCTTACCTAGTTCTTACCCCAGATAACCCGTTATCTCATTTGGCATAGATTTCACAGGGACACACACTTTGACTATGTTTAGGTAATTAAAATCAGGTAGATCATTAACAATTTTTTTCATTGATCAGACCTAGTTACATAGTTTTTGACCTCAAGTACCCCGCATTTTAACTTGACATGCATAACATATGGACAAGTGTTCAAACACAGATTAATGACGATCAGGTTGAAAACTTGACATCTAGTTTCAACTAACTATTACTTTGATTTGACGTATTGACCTACCTTTTTCTCAAACGATCCAGTTTCAAGTTTTCTCAGATTTTAAACGGATCAACTTTCCAACCAAGTTTCATATAGATCAGATAGAAAATGTGGCATTTTGAGTGTCATCAATTTATTTTTATAATTTGACATAGATGAACTTGTTTTGACCCGGATAGTCAAGTTTCAAGATTTCATAGAGACAAAAATTCTAACAAAGTTTTATGAAAATCAACCAGAATAGTGGCCACTAAAGTGTGAATAATGTTTTTCTATGATTTGACATAGTGACCTTGTTTTTGACCCAGATAGTCAAGTTTCAAGATTTCACAGAGACAAAAATTCTAACAAAGGTTTATGACGATCAGGCAGAATAATGGCCTCTAAAGTGTTAAAAATGTTTTTCTATTATTTGACATAGTGACCTTAATTTTGACCAAGATAGTCAAGTTTCAAGATTACATAGAGACATAAATTCTAACAAAGGTTTATTAAGATCAAGCCGGATAGTGGCCTCCTGAGTGTTAAAAATGTTTTCTATGATTTGAATTAGTATTCTAGTTTTTGACTAAGTCATCCGTTTTTTAATTTGATTTGACCTACTTTTCAAATAGACAAACTTCTGGTAGAGATTAATGATGATCAAGTAGAAAATATGGTATCTAGAGTGCAAACAAGATTTTCTATGATTTCACCGAGTTTATGACCTCAGGTAAGTTTTGAATCTGGCTTAGATTTCAAAGCGTTAAGCATTTTGCCATTTGTATAAGCAATATTTTTCTATGAGTTGACCTAGAGACCTAGTTTAAGATCTCGGGTAAAATAGTTCCGAACTTGTCCTAAATTTAATAGAGACAAACATTCTGATAATGCATTAAGATGCTCTCAAGTAGAAAATGTTAACAAGCTCTTTAAATAATTTGAACTAGTGACATAATTGCTGTTCTCATATGGCACAGTTTTAAACTTAACCTAGATTACACAGAGACAAACCTAGTGATAGGGGTTTTGATTTTAAATATTCCTGTTTAATACTTTATCTAGATTTCATGATACTAAACTTCTGATAAAGCTTAAAAATCAAACAGAAAATATTGCAAAATATTGCCTTTAGAGTGTCAAAAAGTGTTTTTCTACGAATTTTGTTTCAAATTTGACCTTGATTTCATATGGACAAAGTTTCGAAAAGATAAAACAGAAGGGGTTGTCTCTTGAGCGCTTACAAAGGTTTCTCTATGATTTGACTTAGTGGCCTAGTTTTATATCTCAGATAACCAAGTTTTGAACTTGTCCTTGATGTTATGCAGACAAACATTCTGACAAAGTTCCAGAAAGATGATATAGAGAATAAGACCTCTAGGATGTTAACAAGACTTTACTATAAACTGACCCAGTGACCTAGCAGTTGACCCAAAATGACCCGATAACGAACTCTTCTAAAGTTATTTTGAGGATAACATTCTGGCCAAGTATCAATTGAATTAAGCGAATGTGAACAGTCCAATTATTGACGACGGACGACGTCGGATGATGACGAACGACGGAAGAGGTCGGACATAAGGTGGTAACAATTGCACTTTATGTTCAGGTGAGCTAAAACATGTATTATGATGCTACTTTGCATTTATTAAATATATGCGAAAATCTAACACGTCAAAAGCGAATACCTCTTCAGAAATTAATACTGACTAGTCTATTCTGCTACATTTAGAGAAGCATGTTGCAAACATACTCCTTGTTAAACTGCAGAAACAATAACTGTGATTTATATGAACTAAGAATACAACATAAGTCTTAAGCAGTCATAATACATACAATCAAAATATCAAATGAGGCTCGTTCGTACACAGCTGTACCTTTACTATTTACTGTTTGATCACTCTGAAACTTCATAGAAATAGTAGTGTATTTGGTTTCCTACTAGTTCATCCTACTGTACTTTCCTAATTCTCATGGTGCACCTCTACTGATGGCAGCAGCCGTATACTACAGCCTTAATCCTCTGCCCACATCAACCTTTTGTTTGTTTGTTTTGGGTTTAACGCCGTTTTTTCAACAGTATTTCAGTCATGTAACGGCGGGCAGTTAACCTAATCAGTGTTCCTGGATTCTGTACCAGTACAAACCTGTTCTCCGCAAGTAACTGCCAACTTCCCCACATGAATTATCAGAGGTGGAGGACTAATGATTTCAGACATAATGTCGTTTATCAAATAGTCACGGAGAACATACGCCTCGCCCGAGGATCACATCAACCTGGATAGTCACCTATATCGCGTGCGAACTGATGACAGGGACCATTATTACTTCAAGGAATCCTAGTGCATTTTAGAAGGAAACACATGTTCTATTTAGACTTTGTAAACGTATCCTTTTTTTATGATAAAATTTTACAGGAGGCTGTAAACCTACTGATGAACTTCCTTTACCTCCTGTCTTGTCTGAAATACCGCCTGTATTTCACTATTTAATATAAACCCCTAAATTTGAATCCCATTGCATAAGGGAAAGTATTCAATGGTAGAACTACTTGTATTAGTTGCGACGTTCAATGCAACATAAAGACTCATTTTGACTGAAATAACAGTAAACATGTAGGGACAATACGCTTTTTGTATCAATGTCTGCAGATTCACGCGGGAATGTTTGCGACAGAGACCGAAGGTCGATATAACAAACATATCCCATGGGCTTCTGCAGACGTAAATACACAGAACAAACGTGTACTGTTGCTATTTTTGCATATAACAGGACACGACGACTAAATGTAATACTTACATATGTGATGACGTTGCGATTCCAGAGCATTATTTAATTATCGTTCTGTTTTTCTTGAAAACTTTAAACATGATTTACAAATCCATAACCGGGACCTTGACATCAACAACACTACCAAACGCATGTACAGAAGGTTTTTACACGGTCTTTCATATTTCTCGTTATTACAAACATGATTCTGCGAGAAATTAGATAAAAAACATACCGACTGATACTTCCAAAAACATTAATATAATTCCTAAAAAAAAAAAACCCGCTCAAGTTACACGCAATATAATACATTCAGAGTTATCGACAAAAACTGAACGACGCTAATGTTACAAAAAGAGGGTCATGATGACCCCGGATCGCTCACCTGGTTAGTATGAGATACATGTTTCAAATGTCAAACTGATGCTAAAATGTTAAGAAAGTAGGTCAGTAGGTCATATTTATGGCCTATGAAGTCAGTTTTAAGATAAGTATGCAAAACTGTATATGTCATCCAAATTTCATGACTGTATCTTACAAAACAAGAAAGTAGGTGACTGAAATTCAGTTTTAAGATCAGTCTGCAAAACTGTACATGTTGTCCTAATTTCAAGGCTTTATCTTAAAAAACAAGAAAGTAGGTCAGTAGGCCATATTCATGGTCACTGAAAGTCAGTTTTAAGATCGGTGTGCAAAACTGTACATGTCAAATTTCAAGGCTGTATCTTAAGAAAACAAAAAAGTAGGCCAGTATTTTACATTCCACATCACCCAGATTCATGAACTGAACTAAAGATCATCAAGGTTAACATTTTGACCAAGTTTCGTGAAGATACAGTCATAAATGTGGCCTCTAGAGTGTTAACAAACTTTTCACTTGATTTAACCTGATGACCTAGCTTTTGATCCTACCTGACCCAGATTTAAAGCTGACCTAAAGATCATCAAGATTAACATTCTGATAAAGTTTCATAGAGATATTGTCAAAAATGTGGCCTCTACAATATTAACAATCTTTTCCTTTTTATCTTACCTGGTGACCTAGTTTTTAACCCCACAAGACCCAGATTTTAACTTGACCTAAAGATCACCAAGATAATTATTCTAACAATGTTTCATAGAGATACTTCATAAATATGGCCTCTTCAGTGTTAACAAGGTTTTCCTTTGATTTGACCTGGTGACCTAGATTTTTACCCTTCTAACCTAGATTTAAACTTGGCTTAAAAATCATTCTGATTAACATTCTGACCAAGTTTCATTAACTAAAACTTAAAGATATGGTTACAAATGTGGCCTCTAGTGTGCTAACTAGCTTTTCCTTTGATTTGACCTGGTGACCTAGATTTTTATTCCACCTAACCCAGATTTAAGCTTTACCTGAAAATCATCAGGATTAATATTTTGACAAGTTTCATCAAAATATGTCCATAAATGTGGCCTCCAGGGTGCTAAATAGCTTTTCATTTGATTTGACCGGGAGAACTAGTTTTTGATCCCACCCGCCTCAGATTCAAACTTGACCTAAAGATCATAAAGATTAACATTCTGACCAAGTTTTATGAAGATAAGTCATAAATGTGGCCTCTAGCGTGTTAAATAGCTTTTCCTTTGATTTGACCTGGTGACCTAAATTTTGACTCCACCTGACCCAGGTTTAATCTTGACCTAAAGATTATCAAGATTAACATTCTGACCAGGTTTTACAGAGATATTGTTATAAATGTGGCCTCTACAGTGTTAACAATATTTTCCTTTGATTTGACCTGGTGACCTAGTTTTCGACCCCAGATAACCCAATATCAAACCCATACAAGTCTTTATTGAGGGTATCATTCTGGCTAGGCTTCATTAAGATTGAGCCAAAATTGTGACCTCTAGAGTGTTTACAGTCAAATTGTTGACGGACGACAACGGACACAGGGCGACCACAAAAGCTCACCTTGAGCACTTCGTGCTCAGGTGTGCTAAAAAGGCGTAAACAAGAGGGAAACACGGGTAAATACATTTTTGGAGGCATTGCGTTATGGGTTGGTAACTGATATAGCTAAACATTCTATGGAATAGATTGGATATTTTATGATACAAGAAGAGGTTATTATGAAAGAAACAAGACTCAGATAACAGTCTGCGCACGGGTATATGTCCATCCCATGAAAAACATTTAAAAAGTAAAAACAATGCATTAACAGCACGAGTGTCATTTTGGCAAAATTGTAATTATTAAGTAATATCACACTTCTGTGTGTCAAATATTCTACAGAGTTGTGCAAGCAACACATATTTCCATTATAAAGTCCTTTAACGGTCTTACAATACTAAATTTGATATTAAGTTTCCACTAAAAATTGTATTTGAGAAAAAAGTAAATATTCATGATTCTGCTGGTTTGACTGTTTTCAATTTTCAATTATGTTTTGAGTAATATTACATTTGTTGAGCTTTTCATTGTCGTGCATTTTACATGTACTTCCTTGATACATAACGGGGTAGAAATAAAACAAGAGGGCCATGATGGCCCTATATCTCTCATCAGAGTTGATCTTACCTACTGACCTAGTTTTTGAACCCACATTACCCAGTTTCAAATTTGACTTGGAGATCATCAATGCAAACATTCTGACAAAGTTTCATAAAGACTGGATCACAACTGTGGCCTTTAGAGCGTTCACAATCTTTTCCTTTGATCTGACCGGGTGACCTAGTTTTTTATCCCACATGACACAGAGATCACCAAGACAAACATTCTGACTCAAACTTAAACTCAAACTTAGACAATGACCGCTAACAATAGCTCACCTTGAGCACTTTGTGCTCTGGTCAGTTAATAAAAGACAATCAATGACAGTAAATAGACAGAATATAGTTATGCGATCTCAGTCAAATTGCAGTATCAGTAAGGTCGGAATAGTGGGTATGGAGTAATTTAGCCATTCACAGCCTTTAAATACTCCGAACCATATCGCCGAATTGCCTTAAAAGTTTATTTTGCGGATATTGTACATGTAATAGTCTACAAAAACTTGAAAACTGTATAACTTGAAGGTATTCAACCGCTACTCTATACCTACTTTTTTGATTTAGATTATAGGAAATAATTAATGAGACAGAAAGGGTAGACAATCTTTATCATTACGTCGACTACAGTTTGTTTGAAAAGGCAAATAATAATGAGTTGTCCATAAGACAGCAAGCACGACTTTTCTCAGTGCTCGACTCTGAATTAGATTTTTTGCCAGTAAACACTTTATAAATTTTTAACAAACAAAATCTAAATTAAAAACGGGCATAACTCTGTCAAAATTCAAATCAGAGTAATGGGGATTGCTTCTCCTGGTTTACACTTTGATAGTAAATAAATATTTTAAGTTTCAAGTCAAAAGCTTTGATAGCAACAGAGATATTTGATTTTACCAAAAAGTTTAACCGACGGCGAGGCCGACGCCGACGCCGGGGTGAGTGTAATAGCACAACGTTTTCCTCGAAAAGTCGAGCTAAATATTCTGGTACTTTTAGTGCATTTAAAAGTAATGTGTGGCTAAATTTTGCTTTTTATGACCCGTTAAATTTTTTTTCAATAACATTTAAACTTTATATGCCATGTTTCTTAGCTTACAATTCGGGCATTTAACTGGGACGAGTCGTGACTATGTATTACATACCCCTTTAATGCCATTGCGTTTGTACTTTTGATTTTAATAACGTAGAAACTTCTTAACATTAAAGATGTGCTATAAACGGAAACATTACTTTTTAAAGGAATTTAAAAATCGTTTGAATGTTTGTTAGATTTGATTCAAGTATTCTTTATGTTTTCGGATGAAACAAAAATAAATTGTCAGAGGTGCCTCTTAAGTACGCTGCCATAGTACCAAAGCCGCTACGTGTTAAAAGTAGTGTGTCACATAGAGTTAGAATTGACTGCTCCGAAAGTGCTGTATACAATCCCTCACAAGCTTCTTTTGTGAAATGTTTTAGCTTTCCTAGCCGGTCAACATGAACAATTGTTCGATTTATTTTAATGTATGATTTAAATCTGGTTTCAGCATGTCTTTTTGTATCTTCTGAATCGGAAGCAATATAAATGACATATTTTCGGACATCATCGTACTTTTCCAAAAAGTCAAATATCACAGTCTCATTTGAATATCCCCTAGGACGTGTTTCGTCCTCTGGAATGCTTGGATTTTTCCCAATTCGAATATGACTACATACTAAATGCCTCCCTAGTATTTTATTATCATAGAATTGTACAACATCCTTCAATAGTCTTTGGTTTGGCTTAAACAGAGTATGCAGTACTAAATGTATTGCTTCTTCATTTGTAATATTCATCAACCATTTAAGTCGTGATCTAGCTTGTTTATGTTGTCTTATCCCGTCGATTGCATGGGCGTTTAATCGTAAAACTACTACTTGTTTTGTCCAGTTTCTGTCAAAATTGAAACTTTTAACTTGATTCCGGAATTTCTTTGTATTTCCATTAACATACTTTAATTCAATGAAGTTTGTCTTTGGGACAGTCTTCAGAAAGTCAGTACACATTGACCAATTGTAAATATTTGACAAGAGAAAGTTGTTTAGCTCGCACGGAGTTGTCATATCGACGACAAAAGTCCTATTTGTAAGTAATGCCAGGAGAAAAGAGGACACAATTCCTTTCTGACGGTCAGCCAAACCTCCACATAAACTCGAGGAATCACATTTGAATACCAAAAACCTCTGACTACGGCAGTGCTCTATACTTCTAGGTTTTATATTCCCTAGGTTGTCATCTGTCAACAAACGGCCGCCTTTATAAACTGAGTGATTTGTAAGATGTTCGTTCCAGACACGATGCTCAAGCTGTTGTATGGCAGAATTGTGCTGTCTTCTAATGAAGTGATTTCCGTTTCCAATTTCACGTATGTCCAGTATGTTAAATTGTAGAAATACCATGAACACGAACAAAGCTGCCAATATCTGAATAAAGAAAAATTGGTTTAATTATTATATATTATAACAAAGTATTGTCTATAAGATGAAAGTCTGGTTATATTCTGTGAAACATATTGTGAAATTCAAGCTAACTAAATTGTAGGTGCTTGTTCAAGCTGAAAAGACAATCATTTTTAAGACCCATTATAAAATCTTTGTCAAAGTATATGCTTAAGGAAAAAAATTCAATCAATTACCTAATGATCTAAACGTTTTCAAGATTTAACTTTGATGTGCTTTTGTAATTGTTTACATGCTAAAATAACCTCACGTCTCATTTACTTGATACTGACTGCAGAAAGTAAATGGAAAAATGATGTTGTCAAGCATTACAACGCCCAAATAACTGCAGTTGGATGGATGCACAGTTGCATTCTTGCATTTAGTAAAGACAAATAATTGTAACAGCATTTTAGTCACGAGTGTAATCACACATATTAGTAAAGCTCTTTTGTAAATTGCTATCATAAATGTTTTGATATTTTGAATAGTTTCTTTCATTCATTTTTATATTGGTCATATCACGGCATTTCCTATTTCCTATTTAAGTTTTGATAAAATATGTTTCTAGTCTTTCCCTTATCAAATTCAATATGTTATTATTCTTATTGTTCACTAATATTTTCTGTAATACTTATTTTACTATAGAATACTCTCATCTAACTAATGTACTCGAATGTAACTTGAATTACAAAAACGTTACTTCAAAGTATGTATTTATATTTACAGCGTTTGAGTATCTGATAGCAAACAGTATCATCATCACCTGTAATTCGAAAATGATCGCAGTTTGTTTAAGAAATAATATATCTCATCCAGTGATTTGTCGTTGAATAAATCATTGCTTGGAGTTCAGATGCGAAGGAATTATATCACGAGGGCGTAGCCCGAGTGATATAATAATACGCATCTGAACGACAAGCAATGATTTATTCAAGAGCAAATCACTAAATGAGATATATTATTTCGATTCTAACACGTTATAAAGGATTTTAAAGTACATCCTTGATGACATGCATTAAATATTTGCCTGTTTTCAATCGGTTTCTTTTCCAGCGCGCCGCTATGCCGCTTGACGCCATGACGTAATAATTGTGACGTCAGAACAGTGATTTGTTGTATGATAATTCACTGCTTTCTTCCTTCTTTGTTTAATAGGAAAATGAATCGGATCGTGTTAGAATTTTAAATTATCAAGTTTGCTTTAATCAAAACAGTTTAATACTAACCAAACAGGGCACGGCTTCAAACTTTTATTATATATTCTTGCATATTGTTTTTCTTCTTAAGGATAAAACTCAAAATAATATATGCAATTTAAAATGTATATAAATACACGTGTTCTGCCTATCTTAATGAATTGTACAGCTAAGGCATTTTTTATGTTAAAACAAACCCGGTGACATACACATTTTTATTGATAGTTTCTAATTAGGTTTGGGAGGTATACAAATAAAAAACTTCTTCGCAGGATTTCAAGAAGAGTTCCATTATGTTAACTTGTTGCTGGAGCTTATTTGTCGTTAGTAACATAATGTTTTAACATAATTTAGTAATGAACATCATGTTGAAAGTTCGAATCTTGTAAGGTTCTTTCACTTTCGAAAAAGACTAGTTTTTCCCGGAAAACACGTGCAGTTTTGTTCATATTCTATCCATTCAAAGCAAGTAAACTGCATATTATACTTGGTCGAAATTGATCTTTGATGTTTCATTTTTGTTCTAATCAATACAATTTACGAATTTTACATATAATAAATACTAGTGATAATATAAACCTTAAGATATGTAATTTTCATACATTATTCACCTTCTCAAAATCACTGAAACATAGAAAAGCTGTCTTACATTTAAGAATAATTTTCTATGAAATATAATATGAATGCTTTGTAGGTCGAGTTTTGATAATTTAAACATGAACTATATGAGTATAATTTCCCAGTGGAACAATAGGCTTAACAAAATACGTGAACACTATGCACATCATTTTCATTCAATCAATAAATCCAAGAAAAGCAGCTGTTACAATTACGGGCATGTGTCTATTATGTAATGATAAAATTATAACCGTTGCTATGAATGTACAACATGGGTATATGAATTAAGACAGAATATAACACTTGAATCTTGTAATATAATTTTGAATTTGTAGGCTGTTGTACTTGAACGCAGCAGTTTTGTACATATCATTAAACAAATGAGACAAAAAAGAGCTGTAATCACTTTCACTTGATTTATGCTGGGTTTAGCTCAGGGTTTAAAGGGAATTCCTATAGTTTTTATGCGCATCTTTCTGCGCAGCCGACACTTTCTATGGAAAACTGAACTGAAGTCAACATTTGTTGAAACATGTTACAGACAATCTTAAATATGAGGAATTTTGAATGAAATAACATTTTTGATAAGTTACATCAGTAATCAAATGTTGATACTGGTTTATGTTGTATTGACAAGTATCATGCCTGACAGGTATCTTGCTATTTTTGTGGTTGTGTTTTCACATCGCATTTTAGTACAAAGACAGTGTTGTTCATATAATGTAAGATCATTGACTTAGTACTGATAAGACAATATCACCTTTCAGATTATTTAGTATTCAATTATAAAAAGAATTAAGAATTTTAAAACAATTTTTTTAACTTTTAGCAGACATACATGTTATCAATTTGGCCAGGTTCGCGCCATTTCCGTCCGAACAGGTGTTGTATTCTAGCGGTCTTAACAAAAAATTTAGCCTGGTGACCCATACATTTTTAGCCATTTTTATGCTCACAATACAATTATCTATACACAAGAAGAAAAAGAAAAAATTCTATGAAAGAGTTTTTTCAAAATTTAAAAAAAATATTCTTCACTATGGGTATTTTTCATTGAAAAAAGTTCACAAAAGTAATTATGAAACATTTTTTTTTTTCATTTTACCCATTATTGTAAAGATAGAATATTACAAATATGACTATGATATCAAATCAGTATATAATAAAATCTGTAAAAAGAAAAAACCGTATTGTGCTGCCTGGATGTATATTTTGGTTGGTATTTATAAAAAAGCAGAAAATTATGAAAAATTTTCCTATCATATATGTGAATTTGAAAAAATTCTATGAAAGGAAGAAAACTATAGGAATTCTCTTTAAGGTAGATACCAGCCACCAACTCGTCATAAAACTATTACGAAAGGTTCCAACGCATTGTGACACTAGGAACGAAAATAATGTTCTTCAATAACATTGATAAAGGTATGTGATATAATATGTGTAGATAAATCTAAAACATATTTTTCAAAAAATATTTATAATTCGAATACATACGTCCATGTATTTTAAAGTTTAGCCTTGATTTTTAAGTAGATATCAACAATATGAATAAATAAGAATATCAGGTGAATCTTGCGTTTAAACTGCCAAGAACGAAAATTAGTTTCTAAAACTTAAAGAAAACCTAATGCAAACAATGAAATTGATACAAACCAACAGGACCCGTTTTAGTACCGACATATCACATCCAGCCGTCGGTGTTCAAATTTATATGTCGGGGGGGGGGGGGGGGGGGTGGACGTGTTTTGCATTTTGCTGCTTTTTAGGCGAGGAAAATGCTGTTTGCAGTTCAAAATGGCGTTATTTGTTTACTTTTTGACCTAACAGAGGACACATTTTGCAGTAGTGTGTTTATTATATACGAATTATATACGAATTTTCAAACGATAACACCCAGTCGGTGGCCATATTATTCTTCACTCGGCTTTTGATCTTACATGTTTATCGTTGTTTGTTAAAAAGTTATTGAAGGTACAGTGCCAGTTTATAGTGACGAAAAAATCGTAGCCGTGCATGAAAATGTAATTCCTGTACAAAACGAACTCTTTACGGGTTGTAAGATTTTCATTATTAGAATAGTAGATTTACTCAGCACCCATCCATTATGAACAAGTTTACATAAAGAGGCAGGCACTCCGGGGACCAAATTCATCCTCTTTCAGTACAGACACAAAGCGATCTGACTAGAGAGACAAAGTGGAGAAAGTCCCAGTAATAGAAAGACAGAAATCGTTTAGAAACAAGCATTTCTGGCTTACTGAACTTAGCTCTTTTTAATCATTAATGTGCTTAGTGTACAACATCAATACACACGTAGCACTATTTCATTGGAAGAACCAATGAACACCTCATACCTAGATGGTCTACTCTAAAGAGCATCTCATAAATGTCAAGTGCTTGACTGGTATTTGAACCCTGGACCTCTGGATTGAAAGTCAAGCGTGTCATAAATATAATTTATTCCACCAACATATTTATTACCAGACCGGATTGTAACATAATAATTAACGGACTTTTGCTGTAGATTATCAAAACGATGTAAGTTTCAAATTTACAAATCAATTTCATTAACTGTTTCCTTTTTAATTCTCAATTCCATGTATGTGTTTTCTTTATTAAATATATTTCCTTCCTTTTTCGAAGTATTTTCTTGGAGTAACTAAAGAAATCAAATGCGAGTCCATTGCATGATGTACAATTTTGACATTTCTTTAGAGAAGGTGCATCCCAGTAGGCATTTGACGTCGGTTAGACGTCGTATAGACGTCGGACCCCGACGTCGGATTAACGTTGGATTTTGGTTGGATTTGCAAACCGTTTAGACGTCGGATCCCGACGTTGGCTAGACGTCGCAATCCGACCATTTTCCAACCAAACTCAAACCACTTTCCAACCAAAATCCGACCAAATTTTCAACAGAATTTGCAATCAAACAAGTAATCAACACATTTATTTTATCATCTTTATTTCACATGATAGCGACAAAAGTCTAATATCATAAATTCAAAAAAGGTAATCCAGATAATTGAAACTTTCAAGTTTAGTCATGTCTGCATAATTCTTCAACTCCGCTAAAATTCCCATCTGAAATGTATAAAATTTGACAGTTTCATCATTTCATAAAATTTGAAAACTGATACAAGTATGCTAGAGCTATTACTTAAGAACATAATTGCTACGTGCAAAACAAACATGTTTATTTTAAATTCTAAAAGAAATCTCTATAGCCTCATAAAATGTAATGAAGTTTTAGGTTAAACGCAATAGATTTTTAAAGTAATAAACATAATGTATCAATCTTTGAAAGAATACGTAACATTAAAAAGAATAACTATTAAACAAAGTACAATTTTTAAAAATCTGCTACTCACGTTGCGGATCCCTTTGTGTAAAGTATTTACAAACTTGCTTTATCTTATCCCACAAATATTAAATTACCGGAAGACTTGTGTAAACCGATGCAGGCTTATCTCGCGAAGGCATGACTAATAAACAACATGTGTAGAAGATCCTTAGGTGAATTTAGAATAATTTATAGATCTACATGTGTATAGAATTCAATTTTTTCCTGAACAGTTTTAAATTGGTAAAAAAGAAATACGTTTCCGAAAATAGACAATCTCATGCGATTTTATAACATAATTAATGATAATGTTTGATGTGCAAATGAACTATTATTTATAAGCGCATGTTCAGGCATAACTATCTTTAAACTATAATAGCAAAATTACACCAGTTAATTTCATAAATGAAAACATTTAAACAGACTTTCTAACCAACCTAATTCCAACGTCTCCTAGACGCCTAAGTCTGACGTCTATTAGACGTCGTGGTTATGACGTTGGTTAGACGTTGGATTCAGGTCGCCGACGTCGCGACCAAAATCCAACGTCTAACCAACGTCGGTACGACGTCAGGTGTTTACTGGGATTGTACCTTAGTCCTCAAAGTAATCTCGATGTGGTGAAAATTCTTTTTTAGTCTCCAGGTCAGTATGTCCTTGACCTTTGATGACTGAAAACAAAAACATACAGGATCCTTCCAAAGCGGTGCTCAGTCGAAATGTTCAAACTTTAAAGCTACACCAATTACACTTTGTTACTTACAGACAATGTTGAAGGACGGACAGATAGACGGATAATAGCATTCCATTATACGTCCCGTTTTTTTTTTTTTCAAAACTGGCGTATAAAAATAAACAAATTATTTTAAGGTATATATAACTTATACATAAGTCTGTATATTTAGATACAGACTTATGCCCTATATAAAATAAATTAATATAGGGAGATATCCTTTAAAAAAAGTGTGGTAAAAGTTATGTCCTTGTACGCTGCACTTCATCTCAATGCCCTCTGTCATTGTATACTATCTGCGTAAATTCCCTACATCACTTGTACTGCCCTGGACAGTTAAACTTACTTAAGAGACATAACTCAAAAAGAAGGGTAGAGTAATGGTTCGTGTGCGTCGCACATTTTCACTTGAACCAGTATTACGTGCAAATAAAGGAAGATGATTAAACAAATAAGGAGGATATAGTTATGTCATGTTATTGAGCTGTCCGTAAGACAGCAAGCTCGACTTTTCTCAGTGCTTGACTCTGAATTAGATCTTTGCCAGTAAAAACGTTATAAAACATAAACCAAAAAATATATATTTAAAAGGGGCATAACTGTAACAAAATTCAAATCAGAGTAATTTGAATTGTTTCTCCTGGTGTAGTAGTAAATTACTATTTTAAGTTTCAAGTCAAAAACTTTCATGGTATGAGAGATATTTGACTTTATCAAAAAAAAAAAAATAACAAAAAATCTAAGTTGAAAATGGGCATAACTGTGTCATAGAGATATTTCACTTTAAATAAAAAATATAAACAAAAAATTCGAAAAAGGGGCATAACTAAATTAAATCTTCCTCATCGAAATCAAATTTCCTTGATGGAAATTAGGAATACGTAATTGTCTTTTTAATTTTTTTCATATGGCACCTAGAAACATGACATACAACGGCTGCAGATTGGTGTCATCAAAACTTTTCATATGTCTGCTTCCCCAGGCGACAGTAGTTAACTGATCTTCAATATCAGGAATTAAAAATGTACGAAAAGTCTAGAAAAATACATAATATTTTTGTCGCTTTCACTAGTATCGGTGAGAGTCACGTTAGATTTATTATTATCAAAGAACTATAAGATATTCATTTTTATAGCTCTTTGGTATTATATATATATATATATATATATATCTCTCTCTCTCTCTCTCTCTCTCTCTCTCTCTCTCTCTCACTTTTAAATATTTCTAATTGCCAATCTTTGTATTGGATTGAAAAACTTACAGAAGACCTCTCGGTAGAACAATCAAATAACAAAATTGTCGTGTATACAACATCAAACACCAAAATGTTGCTTGTACCAAAATATTTTTGCAATGGAAGGTTTTAGAAGTTGCAGATAAAAATCTTAAATTAGAGTATAAATTTATGTATATGTACAAATCAATAAACATCCCGTAAAGAGTTCGTTTTGTACAGGAATTACATTTTCATGCACGGCTACGATTTTTTCGTTACTATAAACTGGCACTGTACCTTCGATACCTTTTTAACAAACAACGATAAACATGTAAGATCAAAAGCCGAGTGAAGATAAATTATACGGCCACCGACTGGGCGTTATCGTTTGAAAATTTGTATATAATAAACACACTAAACACTGCAAAATGTGTCCTCTGTTAGGTCAAAAAGTAAACAAATAACGCCATTTTGAACTGCAAACAGCATTTTCCTCGCCTAAAAAGCAGTAAAATGCAAAACACGTCCACCTCCCTGTATGTGACTGGTTGTATTCTGTGCGAGCGTGAGATATACAGTTTAACTACTACGTGCATACTTTAAGTTCTAAGTTTGAGGAGAGGTAATGTGCGATGAACCCTACCGGAACCAAACATGAACAAAATAGTTTTGAATAAATTGTACAACCTCATACTTTAAAACCAATGTAAAGATCATGTGCCTTAAACACATAGTCTCCTTAGCGCTAAAAGTGAATACGTCCTTCTTTAAGCCAATGGAGTTATCCATTTTTTGCACTGAGGTGACGAAATGATGACTGAAAACTTCCTCCTGTTTAAATTAAATTGTACAACACTCGGGTTACTTTTAGTCGATATAATGATTTGCTTTGTAATTTAAGCTCAGTCCTAAATAAATATAAAAGCGGGTCAGCCCATTTTCATTTGTATGAAGGTCAAAAACTTGTGCAAAATAACATTCCCTACATGTTTTAAATCAGAGCTTTTTTATGGGATTTTAAACATTTATAAGACCTGAAGAGTTAACGCACGAAATGAGAATTCAAACATGGAAATATGCCATACAAGATGACGCTAAAGTTTACTAATGCTGAATAATTAATACTTATTTATTTATTTTGTTGGGTTTAACGTCGCACCGACACAATTATACGTCATATGGCGATTTTCTAGCTTTCGATGGTGGGGGAAGACCGCAGGTGTCCCTCCGTGTATTATTTCATCCCGAACGGGCACCTGGATAGAACCACCGTCCTTCCGTAAGCCAGCTGGATGAATTCCTTACATGACGAATTCAAAGCCCCGAGTGAGGCTCGAACCCACATCGATGAGGTATGCTGAAGTCAGCGACCTTAACCACTCGGCCACGGAGGTCCCCGTTGAATAATCAAAGGGCAATAAATCAGTCACTGTGAAAATCATCCAACCGAAACATGAAGATAATATGCGCATCTCCTCTTGTTAGTAAATCTTCCTAACCAGTGGTTGTTGAGAAATATTCCAGACAAGAATTGTACTATAGTATACTACTGTTGAATAATCAAAGGGCAAAAACTCAATAAAACATCACCTGATCGGAATACGAAGATAATATACGCATCTCTTCTTAATAGTGAAGCTTTCTATGAAGTTTTGGTAAATTCCAACCAGTGGTTCTTGAGAAATACTGCGGACAATAATTGTACTATTGTTTACTATTGTCGAATAATCAATGGGCAATAACTGGGTGAAAAATTATCCAACCGGACACGAAGATAGTATGTGCATCTCCTCTTGATGGTAAAGCTTCCTAAGAAGTATGATGAGAAATATTCCAGACAGGCATTGTACTATAGTATACTACTCTTGAATAATCAAAGGGCAAAAACTCAATAAAACATCACCTGCTCTGAATACGAAGACAATATGCGCATCACTTCTTAATAGTGAAGTTTTCTATGAAGTATGGGTAAATTCCAAACAGTGGTTCCTGAGAAATACTCAGGACAAGAATTGTACTATATTATACTATAATTGTTAAATAATCAAAAGTTAATAACTCAGTGGAAAATCATCTGACCAGAACATGAAGATAGCATGCGCATTTCCTTTTGATAGTGAAGCTTTCTATAAAGTTTCATTAAATTCCAACGATTGATTGCTGATAAATACTTCGGACAAGAATTGTACTGTAGTATACTACTGTTGAATAATCAAAGGGCAATAACTCTACGAAAAAATAATCCGACCGGAACACAAAGATGATATGCGCATCTACTCTTGATAGTAAAGCTTCCCATGAATTTAAGTATGGATTACTTCCAACAAGTGGTTCCTGAGAAATACTCCGGACAAGAAGTGCATTGTATTATACTATAATTGTTAAATAATCAAAGGTTAATAACTCAATGGAAAATCATCTGACAAGAACATGAAGATAACATGCGCATTTCCTTTTGACAGTGAAGCTTCCTATGAAGTTTCATTAAATTCAAACGACTGGTTGCTCAGAAATACTCCGGACAAGAATTGTACTATAGTATACTATTGTTGAATTATCAAACTTAATGAAAAATAATCCAACCAGAACACGATCTCCTCTGGCGAGTAAAGCTTAAAGAATTGTACTATAGTATACTACTGCTGAATAATCAAAGGGCAATAACTCTACGAAAAATAATCCGACCAGAACACGATCTCCTCTGGATAGTAAAGCTTCATACACGGTATTACTTATTCAAACCAATGGTTCCTGAGAAACACTACTCACAAGAATTGTACTACAGTATTGAATAATCAAAGGGCAATAATTCTACGAAAAATTAGTTGACCGGAACACGAAGATAATATGTACATTTCCTCTTGATAGTAAAGCTTCCTATGAAGTTTCGCTAAATTTCAACCAGTGGTTGCTGAGAAATACTCCGCACAAGCATTGTACTACAGTATTGAATAATCAAACGGCAATAATTCTACGAAAAATTAGTTGACCGGAACACGAAGATAATATGTACATTTCCTCTTGATAGTAAAGCTTCCTATGAAGTTTCGCTAAATTTCAACCAGTGGTTGCTGAGAAATACTCCGCACAAGCATTGTACTATAGTTCAGCTGTTGAATAAGCAAAGGGCAATAACTATGTGTAAAAATCAACCAACCGGAACATGAAGATAATATGCACATCTCCTCTTGATAATAAAGCTTCCTATGAAGTTTCGCTAATTTCCAACTAGTGGTTGCTGTGAAATATCACACAAGAAATGCGGAGCGCTTTCGTGAGTAAGGATTTTAATTTACCCAAACAATACACAACGTTTTCACCTATTTAGAAATACAGTACGGAAACAAATTGAGGTTTTAGGTATGATGGTATTAAATGCCTCCGCTACTATTTTCTATATAAAATTAACAACTTACAACATATTTTTATCAAGATTTCTAGCCTTTCACTTCCTGCGAGACTACCCTTGTCTTAAAGGTCTGTCTTTAGGCAATCAAAATATACCCAAAAATATGGGGTTGACCATAATGCAGTGAAACCAAGGTCACGTGACTGAGACACGTGATGAAAACGTTAATATTGCGTAGGTAGACATCAGGAAATACCTACTTTCACTTTCATTTTACAAGGCAGCTTCCAATCAACTTTTGAAGCATATAACGTAGCTTAAAATCATCTGCGGTCATTCCTTTTTACAATCAAGCATCAATAAAGCTTATATCTGGCATGAAAATGGCCTTTACTAGGCGGGAAAATTGCACTATATATTGATATGGACTACATTCGAGTGGACCACGGAGGCATATCCGGCTAATTGCCCCCTTCATGCCATTAAATGAGGTCGCAGAAATTTAGCCGTGTGACGTACACGGTAACCATGAAAACGGCTACTGAAGCTGGTAATCGCGGAAACTCAAAAACTTTCCTTTGTCATATTTCAAAAGATAGTAGTATTAGAAGGTTGTTTCTTTTCATACTTTTATTAAGTCATGAATACCTATTGTTTGCAGTGATTATATTTAAAGTATGTTATTAAATTTCTTATTTGTCTTCAGCTCGTGCAATTTTAGTAATTAACATGTGCATTCAATTGTAAACCAAAAAGGTGCCCTTTTTAACCAGAAAATATTGTTTAGATTTATTTACCACTATGGCTGATTTTGGCTTGAAAATGATATATGATACGCATGCAATTGAAATTCTAATACTTTGGATACGTCAGTTTAATATCATTTGATATGCAGTAGATGACATGTCATATAGGTTCTTAATTCGCTTCCCTTTTCAGTGCTTATGGGCAATGAAGTTTATAAATAAATCGTTAAATCTCGGCTTGGAATATTTAATGTATATTATTTGAAAAATAAAGTTCATTAAATAAATTGTTGGAAAACATGTGGATATATTGTTTTTTCGCTGACACTTCTTTTGTTAGCTGTCAGTATTGTATAGATACACTTAACATATGAAGCATGCATACTTTTTTTCTCTTTGATTTTGTGTTGTTGATTTTTGTTTACTATTACTTTTACGAAACCAAGTATTTTACATTTGATACTTCTATCACTTTAATAATTAATCATATAACCGGATTTCTCTCCATAATTCAGCGGTACCATAATGGGAGTAAAGACTTCCAATGTGTGTAGAGCGGTTCTACCAAAGTGATGCTAATGTTGATGTACATATTTCTATGGAGACCCGGTGCGCCATGTAAATGCCAGTTGCTAAATATCAGATATCAATGCTTAATGCCAAGCACCTTATGCAAAATGATTTGAAAACGATATGGTGTGCCATGCTGATTGCCAAATGCTAAATGACAAATAGTTATTGCAAAATGCTATTTGCTATATGCTTAATGTCATATATTGCCTGTTTAATGGTAATTGTCAAACGATAAATGATAACTGATAACTGCGAAATACGAAACAATAAATGCCAAATGCTTATTTACTAAGTACTTATTCAGATAAAGAGCTGAATATATCAGCGTATGAATGCATCCTTTAAATAGCCATTGGTCTTTGTTTCGTAACTTTATCTGTAATCTCATAACTTTTAGAACAAGTTATTGCTTCTTCAAAGCAGACTGATAGAACTTTATAATTATGTTTTCACGTGATTAAAAGTAAGTCATTAGTTAAAGGGATACATATCATTAACTCATAAACTTTTTATGTTTAAGCGTTTAACGATTAGCATTTATCATTTGGCAATAAGTATCGGCTATTTGACATTTAGCATTTGGCATTTAGCATAAAGGATATGGCATATGGCATTTGATAGGTATGGAAGGCCGATGCGCCATGCTTATTGCCAAATGCTAAATGACAAGTATTTAATACTAATAAATGCCAATTACTTAATGCTAAACTTCAAATACTTAATGCTAAATGCCAATTAGTTAATGCAAAATGTCAATACATTATATAAAATGCAACATACCAAATGCAATATGCCCATGGAAGGCCAATGCGTCATGCTAGCTGCAAAATTTAGCTATTAGGCATTTTTAGTCTATCCCGAAAACGAGTTGTATACCGGATTAAGGACGTATTTACCTGTTAACCTGTATAAGGGGACATCTCAAAATATTCAAGTGATATAACATGGTGTAAATGTAGCATTAACGCCACGACCTTATTCATTTATTTCATAACAATCTGTTGGTTAATATCTTATTCTCGATATGTCATCGCTTAGCTTTTAAACGTTTTAGAGTGAAGTTGTACACGTATATGAATTTTCCGAGCATTTGAGTAATGTTAGATATCAACAGGAAGTTGTTTTGAATTCAGACTCTTGTAACCATGTTTTAAACGACAATAAATGTAAAAATGTAATATAAATGTAAAATAATGGATACACGTTGAATAAATAGATAAACTATAGAATTTTAGGCGTTAAGTTATATAGCTCCAACCCATGCTAAATATTTCGTATCATGCACCGACCGTATATCATTTCCGTATTCACACATAAGGAAAGTGGAATCACTGTATCACTGTGTATCACGGTATTTTCTGCTACCATTCTTTTTGTATGGTGTTAAAGTTTGCTCTGTCGCAGCGACATAACGACAAACGGCGTTATGGCGCCATGCCAAACGTCGCCCCGCAGAACATCGTTATGGCGCACAGTCAAATGACGCCTCTCAGAACGTCTCGTCCCGCCAAATGTGCCCCGCTGAATGTTGCCCCACCAAACGTCGCCCTACCTAACGTCGCCCACCAAACGTCGTTATAGCGCCCCGTCGACTGTCACCCCGCTGAATGTTTCACTGCCGAACGTCGTCCCGCCTTACTCCAGGGCCTGTGTTTTGCATAACACTCAAAGCCATATCACTGAGGAAGTAAAACAGATTTCTCTACAAGTGTTAAAGTTACTGCTCGGATAAGGATAATACTTGCCATAGTATTTGCCAAACCCACTCACTCAGGTGTATCAAGTATACGCACGCATATTCGGAGAGGGATCTAGTGCTCGCAAGATAATTAATCTAACTGGGGTAAGCGTAAAATGCTTAAGTTTTCCAATTTAGACATTTATAATCTGGATAAAGATAAGACGGTCGGACGGGCGAACGCACGCACGCATATTACCCTCTATCCATATTCGAAAAAAACTCTTGTAATTTAAGATCGTGGGGTGGGAAAGTTTGGGGAGGGAAATGCTGGTGAGACTGAGCAATATTCTCTGGTAACACTTCAAAAAGGACATACAATTATTCCATCAAAATTAAAATATCACAACCTTTTATCTCCAATTTATTTGATACTGTCATGTCATTCCGGAAGGCCGAAACGACGTCTGACTTGACGACATTTGGCGGGCGGACGTTCGGCGGGGCGTCATACCGACGTTTGTCGGGGTGACATTTATAGGGGCGACAATCGGTGGGGCGAAGTTTAGAAGGGCACCATAACGACTTTCGGCAGGGTGACATTAAGCGTGGTGACGTTCGGCAGGACGCCATAACGACATTTGTCGTTGTATCGCTGCGACAGATCGAAATAACGAAATATCACAAATCAGTCATCATATTTCATTAATAAATATATAAATCCTTAAAGGTCGATAGTAATACCAAGAACTGAAGTAATTTAAACATACAGTTGTTCTTATATACATTTAAACGCAAATAATATTTATACAAAAGTATTGGAAAGCAGCGAACTTAAAACATGTGATGAGGCACCCTACAAACAGTAAACATACGTGTGCCACTTAATTGTTTGCAGAAACGAACGATTAAAAGAAGTAAAATAATGCTATATTTTCAATTAGATATAGTAACAAATCTATCTGATTTATTTTCTAAAACAATCATGTATAATGAGCCTTGGAAATAAAATACCGCTTGCTACAGCCCTGTATCCTTAAATGCATTTGAGAAAACCCCCAATATTAAATCGGCATACGACATCCGAGTCAGCATCGTGATAGGCTAGAAATTCCTATTTACGAACTGTTTAACCCTTACCCTGCTAAATTTCTATAATGAACTTATCCGTCTTTCAATTTGGACAGTACCATTAACTGTTAAAAAGGGTGCTTACCCAAAAGATACTGACTGAATAGCGAACAGTGCAGATCTTGATCAGACTGCAGGGTTATTCAGGCTGATCATGATCTACACTGGTCGCAAAGGCAGACTCAGTCGTGTCCAGCATACTAAAGGTTAATTTCAAAAATTGGATTTCAAACGGTAATTGTCAATGATAAATGCTAATTGTTAAAACAATAAATTCCAAATTGCTCATTCCTAAATTTCCATTGAAATAAAGAACTGAATATATCAGTGGATGAACACATCCGTAATGTAATCATTGGCCTCCGTTACATAACTTTGTCTCTATTAAATTATTTAGTCTAAACATTTTACAGCGAAATGTTTCGGTTCCATGTTCCCGTAACAGGTGCAACGTTATTGCTTCAAATCAGACTGGCAGAACATTTTATTTGATTTTTCAAATAAGTAAAAGTTACATTTATTAGTTGAACAGATGAAGATCATAAAGTTTGATAATTTGAGAATTACCATTTATAATTTTGCAATAAGAATTTGTTTTTATAACATTTAGCATTTGACATTTACTATTTAGTATATAGCATATAGTATCTTGTATGTAGCATTTAGTATTAAGTACAGTCGAGACTGTTTTAAGAGACCGACTTTGGGAAGCAGCGAAAAAGGTCACATATGACAGGGAGTCTCTTAAAACAGTCTCACTTAACAGGATGACGCTGGTTTCATATATTTTTCCAATTAAAGTACATGAATATCGGATACTTATATATTGGCCTCTTTTAAGGTAGGAGTGGAAAATGATTAAATACTATTTCTTTATTTACATATTGATAAAATATAAATTTCAAATAATTTGCATCATTCGTATGATGTTGATAAAACAAATTTAAGCTCATGATCTGGCAAGAAAATAAAGGGGAGCAGTAAAATATAAATGTTCCATTTGAACTATTTACACACTGAGGTTTATGATATTTATATTTTTGTGTACTAATTGTTCATTGACATTTATTCGATTATTGACTGCATCTTTAATCTGTGTTTACTTCGTCGTTTCCTGTTAAATACCGCCATATTTTTGTTTCACCAGGAATAAAGTTAATTTATGCACCGACTCCGAATTCTTCAGTGACTTCATACGCTGGTTTTCCCTAATCGAGCAATTCAAGTGCCTTAACACGCTGTTCTAATGTCAAAACAGTTCTTTTTTATGTTTTTCATCAGCCATTTTTTGTAAACAAATAAGTTCTCGTCTCAAACAACTTCACGCGAGATGAAGAACGGTAACTCTATCGTGTAAAATCTTGCGAGGGAGCGTCTCAAAGTCGCTGAAAACGGTCTAAATATCGATTCGGGAGCCTGATTTCACAGTCGCTTGTCGCGTAAGGCAGGGGGTTGCTTAATTCAGACTCTTTTAATAGTAAATTGCGTCCGGAGCATAAAATAGGGTCGCATATGACAGGGAGTCGCTAAATTCAGGGGGTCGTTAAGGCAGTCTCGACTGTATGTGACATTTAACATTCAGCTATTGGTATTTAGCTTTAATTAGTTTCTTATTAGACCTTTCTAACGTAAACGTAATTACTGAATCCGTAAAATTTTAGGCTAATCTGTGGTCTATGGGAGACAATTTCATCCAATAGTAATGCAATAGTATCTCCCTTAGACCATTATTTGCAAATAACATTTACGGATTCAGTAATCCGTTTCCGATTTACGTTTACGTTAGAAATGTCTATTTAGCATTTTGCAGTTAGCATAGCGCATCGGCCTTCCACTAACTGCGACAATGAGCCCCCGTGTAATGAAAAGAGAAGTTCGATAAGAACAGATGGCGGCCAAAATATTTCGATCATCTATCATCATCTGAAATTTTCGCAATTCAATCATCAGGCATAGTCACAGAGCGAAGGAAGCTAAGGATTTACTAAATTTATTGTAATCCGTATCTCGTAGGAGGACTGCTTGCACCAAAAAGGAAGTGACTACTCAGTGTTAACATTTGAAGTAGTCCAAAATGTAGTCCCATGTTGTTGATGAGATCTGGTATATGAGTCAGATAAGGATGTGACACTTTTATTTTTGGCTTAGTTGTATTGCTTATTTTATTGAGAAAAGATCTCAACCACTTTCATTACGAATGTTCATGTCTACATACGCGTAATCGCTAAACGACAAATTCCATGGGAGTATTTTCAGAGGGTAATATTTTTTAGAAAAGATTATTTTTTTCTTATATGTAACATAACATCTCAGTATTTTTTTTCCTTTTTGGTGAGAAGACATGTTACACTTAATGGCTCTATATATGTTTTTATATCATTGAAATGCTGTAAAGCACTGAAAATGAGGTCTCAAGATTTAACTGTTTATATGAAACAAAGAAAGAACGGAATTGGTACATGTATAATAAACCTTGTACTCTTTCGGTATTTACACTCGAAGCAAATTGATTCTAAAGTGTACATATTGATAAGTGCCGGAGCAACCGCACTAAGTTGCAATAAAGAATTAATTCTAGCACGGATACGTCTAGGATTTATTCAAGCTGCTAAAATTGATTAAGGGGTAGTGAAGTGTGTGTGTGTTGGTGGTGGTGGGGGGGGGTGCGTGATCCGGGTTTGGGCCACTAACACTCGGAAGTCGTCTTTACACGTAGTCCTTAACTAACTTTCTGTTTGCTTCTTAAAACAGAATTGTGGTATATGTGTGTTTTTCAATATAAGTCATGATGGTAAAAAGATCATTTAGATTTCATATTTTTCATTTTGTTAATATAAAGTTTTTTGTATATAAAATAGTTAAAAAATGCGATTTACTGAAGTAACGAAGCCGGACTGAAAACGTATAAAGATAACATTTACTGACCATCCTTTTGCAAACATGGATATTTTCTACGTAACCGCATGCCGAGGATGTATACTGTCGCTACATGAAAGAAATTATATCAGAAAAGCTGTAAATACAGAATACTCTTTCAAAACCATCGTATATTTCTTTGATTTTTTCCATTCGGGTTATATCCTTAGGACGGCCAGCACATATTTATGAAATCTCGCCAGGCATACACATGTATGTTTTTGACAACACAGAAGATGACGTCACTCGACCTTCAGCTATTTCCGGAAGTAAATAAAATGAAAGTAGAAATGCTAAACTTGAAAACAGAAGCCGCATTTTGATTCGTAGATAGTCAGGGGTCACGGCAGGGGTCACCCCGTCTAAATGTATGCGCGTGGACATTTTCTTTTTCTTTTCTTTTTGCTATTGGGGAGCCAATTTTCAGCACTTTATTTACGAATTGAAATTACCTGGGCTTTAGTACAGCATGTCAGCTTTTAAACTACAAAAAGATATTTGAGCTCTGGGTTAACACAAATCCCAAAGGGGTCCATAACGGACCATGGGCACATTGATAATTTTGGAACTTCATCAAATCGCTCAAAATGTCATTTTTGATGTTGTCTGAGAGTGTCAGTATAGATCTATGCCTCAGATGTAAGATATAACCGTATTTGAGAGCTGCAGACCTAGACATTTCAGAAATATTTTCAAAATAAGTTTCTTGTAATAAATGTTGTTTCTACGGAAGCGTGAAAGGGCCATCAGACGCTAATAAGTTTTAGTACGTTAAGGCTGCGGAAAGGATATACAAACTATAAAGTGTACATGGTAACATACAAATGGCGACGATATCTCCTGAAAGTTGATTGCATAATACGAGATATCAACAGAGTAACAATACAGTGACCCACCCCAATAATAAAAATTACGCAAAGCTCTGTTATTATTTAGCAAATTGGATCGTACATTCTTGGCAATCGTTTGCAGTACGTGCATACAAAATTGAATTAAAGTAGACAATTTCCAGCCACACTGATTCGAATTACACGTTCAAACACTTGGGTTTGTGCCGGAAGAGCAGTTACTTTAAGTGCCCTTTTCAGTAGTTTTCAATGTGCCAATGCATTACAAACGCATTGACTTTAAATTTTCAAAAGTTATACCAATTTAAATTTAATTTGATAATTATTTGAAATGGTACTTTCAGGACAGATTTAGATGTAGTAAATTAAATTTTTTTACAAGCCCTTTTCGCTGTACAAGAACTGTAATTGCAATCATCATATGCAGTTTTGTCGGTACCTGTTGGATAGTCATTCTTGTTTTCTTGTTTTAAATAAACAAGACGGCCATGCTGGCCCTATATATCGCTCATCAGAGTTGATCTGGCCTACTGACCTAGTTTTTGACCCCACATTACCAAGAGTTCAACTTGACCTAAAGATCATCAAGACAAACATTCTGACTAAATTTCATAAAGATTTGGTTACAACTGTGGCCTCTAGAGTGTCCACAAGCTTTCCTTTGAAGTGACCGGTGACCTAGTTTTTGACCCCACATAACCCAGATTGGAACTTGACCTATAGATTATCAAAACAAACATTCTGACTAATTCTCATGAGTTTCAAACTTAAATTGCGGTCTCTAGAGTGTTGAAAAGATTTTCCTTTGATCTGGCCTAGTGACTTAGTTTTTGACCCCTGATGACCCAGATTCAAACTTGACCTAGAAATGATCAAGACAAACATTCTGACCCTGTTTCATAAAGATTGAGTCACAAATGTGGCCTCTAAAGTGTTCACAAGTTTTTCCTTTGATTTGACCAGGTGACCTAGTTTTTGATCCCACATGACCCAGATTCAAATTTGACCTAGAAATCATCAAGCTAAACTTTCTGACTAGAGTGTTCACAAGCTTTCCCTTTGATTTGACCAGGTGACCTAGTTTTTAATCCAACATGACCAAGTTTCGAACTTGACCTAGAGATCATCATGACTAATATTCTGACCAAGTTTCATAAAGATTGAGTTACAAATGTGGTCTCTAGAGTGTTCACAAGCTTTTCCATTGATCTGACCTTCTGACCTAGTTTTTGACCCCATATGACCCAGTTTCAAAGTTGACCTAGAGATCATCAAGACTTACATACTGACCAGGTTTCATAAAGATTGGGTCAAAAATGTGATTTACTGACCTAGTTTTTGACCCCACATGACCCAGTTTCGAACTAGACCAAGATAATCAAGACTAACATTCTGACCAAGTTTCATAAAGATTATGTCACAAATGTGGTCTCTAGAGTGTTCACAAGCTTTTCCATTTATCTGACCTACTGACCTAGTTTTTGACCCCACATGACCCAGTTTCAATGTTGACCTAGAAATAATCAAGACTTACATTCTGACCATGTTTCATAAAGATTGGGTCAAAATTGTGCTCACTAGAGTGTTCACAAGCTTTTCCTTTGATCTGAACTACTGACCTAGTTTTTGACCCCATATGATCCAGTTTCAAAGCTGACTCAGAGATCATCAAGACTTACATACTGACCAGGTTTCATAAAGATTGGGTCAAAAATGTGGTCTATAGAGTGTCGACAAGCTTTTCTATTGATCTGACATCCTGACCTAGTTTCTGACCCAACATAACCCAGATTCAAACTTGAACTAGAGATCATCAATACTAACATTCTGATCAAGTTTCATAAAGATTGGGGTACAAATTTGGTCTCTAGAGTGTTCACAAGCTATTCCTTTGATCTGATTTACTGACCTAGTTTTTGACCCCACATGACCCAGTTTCGAACTAGTCCAAGATAATCAAGACTAACATTCTGACCAAGTTTCATAAAGATTGTGTCACAAATGTGGTCTCTAGAGTGTTCACAAGCTTTTCCATTGATCTGATCTACTGACCTAGTTTTTGACCCCACATGACCCAGTTTCAAAGTTTACTAGAGATAATCAAGACTTACATTCTGACCATGTTTCATAAAGTTTGGGTCAAAATTGTGATCACTAGAGTGTTCACAAGCTTTTCCTTTGATCTGAACTACTGACCTAGTTTTTGACCCCATATGATCCAGTTTCAAAGTTGATCTAGAGATCATCAAGACTTACATTCTGACCAAGTTTCATAAAGATTGGGTCAAACATGTGGTCTCTAGAGTGTCCACAAGCTTTTCCATTGATCAGACCTCCTGACCTAGTTTTTGATCCCACATGACCCAGTTTCAAACTTGACCTAGAGATCATCAATACTAATATTCTGACAAAGTTTCATAAAGATTGGATCACAAGTGTGGTCTCTAGAGTGTTCAAAATCTTTTCCTTTGATCTGACCTACTGACCTTGTTTTTCACCCCACATAACCCAGTTTCAAAGATGACCTAGAAATCATCAAGACTAACATTCTGACCAAGTTTCATAAAGATTGGGTCACAAATGTGGCATCTAGAGTGTTCACAAGGCAAATGTTGACGCACGGCAGGCGACGCACGACTAACGACGGACGCCGGAAATGACCGGTCACAATAGCTCAGCTTGAGTACTTTGTGCTCTGGTGAGCTAAAAAGAGGTATTTGAAATTTTTACATTTCAAAACGCTCTAGTAAAATGTCTCAGTAATGTTGTAATACAAAGACTAATTATCAATTCATTTCTGTGGAAACTGTACTTTGATATAATAGGCATGCAATTTACGTTCTATTTTACTGTTTTAATACAGTCAGTAACACGGTTACAAGTAAAAATGATCTTAGCCAGCAAGTGATCATTTTGTAGCATCCATCAAAATACAAGAAAAAATACAATTGATCTAAACAAATAAATCCGGCATCCCCTGAAAGAAATATTTTCGATTTTAAAGTGACCGGTTTATATTTTTTTAAGCACACTATTATCAAATGTGAAAGAAAAGACTGGGAACAATTTTCATATGATTTTCTTCTATGCCAATTTTAATAGAGATTTAGCATAAAAATTAGCAGTAACATAAAATAACGCTATAAATCTAATTTTAAAGAAGAAATCCTTAAAAAACAAATAACAATTATGCACGTGCCAACTATGTAATTTTGCACATGCGTCCCAAATCTTGGTCATTGAGATAGTAATTTCCATTATGTTAAATCTATATGATGGGTACCGATGTAGTAATACCGCATGCCAAGTTTCACTGACAAATATTCAGTAGTTTTAGTTTAAAATATTTTTTTAGAATCTGAATTTTCGAACTTGACCAGTTTCATCAACTGTTACTATGGTAACGCACACCGCTACATTTCTACGACCGATCTTAAAAGTGAGTTCTTATTTTAATAATTGTTTTATAATAGTAAAAACGTTTTGAATGGTGGGTAAACTAAGTGTGGCAGATATTTTGAAAGATACCTCGTATAATAACTTCAAGGTAGTTAATAAAATTTAAGTATTACTAACATTTTATTACATTTTTCACTTTAGAGTTATTTTTAAGGAATGAAAAACTCATTACATATACTTAGATGGCTGTTATAACTGTATATTTTAAAACAATTGCGTAATTATTCCCCCCTTTTTTCCTTTAATATGGAAGGAACTTAAAAGCTAGTATTTCTTTAGAATTCAAAATAATGTTTAGCATGTTTAGTGATTCGTTTCCATTTGATAGACATCGTGATTTTTCAAGAACCTAAAAGTTTTAAAACTTATATGTCTTCGTAAATAATTTATCGTAAATAATTTATTTCTTATCTGTATATCTTGCACAATCACGATTGGCTATGACAGCTGCTAATAATTTTACCAAATTTCAGATATCTTTCGGCTAAGTATATATAAATGCAACTCTTTGACAAATGGAAAACAGTAGGTCTTACATTCATCTCATCCTCTGAGCTAAATGCGTCTATCAAATTCATAATTATGCTAAAAACTTCTAGGCTGGGCAACCAGGATAAGAAAAGAATATGTACCATGCATCAAGCCCTCGGTGAACAGAAATAAATGTTAAAGTTCTGAACAAATAAACTACTTTACCAATATCTAACTAATCGCCTTAAAGAAGAGTGCGAGCATTTCATGCAAGTGATTGTCACAGCCAATGGCCTTGATCAGTAAGCCAGGTTCATTTTATTATGAATTAAAGTACTAGAAATTTTCGTTGTAATGTTTTGCATAAATTATTATTGATAGCTATTGGAAACAGAACACAGATTACAAGGCATGCAATTTAAATAGGGACTGTCCTTTTTCTCTCGTTTTCATTACATAAATTACAAAACAACATCGTAGCTTTTGACATGATTATAGTTATCTCATTCTTCAGGACACCATGAGTAATAAAAATTGATAAACTATACCCTCCTGTACGAAATCTTACAGCTGTAAAAGACCTGTATTTTTGTTCAAAATTACTGTCCTGATTATTTCACATTTAGACCTGTAGATTTTATATAACAACATTGATTTTACAGTCACTGTGTAGATTCCAATTTACAGCTGTAAAACGACTGTAAAACAGGTCGAAATATGCAAATGAGATACAGCTGTAAAAAAAACTTACAGCTGTAAAATTGAGACAGTTACAGCTGTAAATATGCCTAAATGTTACAGCTGTAGAAATACTACAGGTGTTTAAAATTCAGAGGGCATTATTTTAAAGGACGAAAGCAGAGGTACAAAAAGTTTTAGGATGAATTGTAATTCTCCGAGGCTAGAAAAGGTAGCAATTACTACAAAAATGGCAAAATAAATAACATAGTAAGTAATGAACAAAATGTATTCTGTTTACAGTATAGCAATTGCAAAATTCAAGAGTATGAAACAAGGGAGAAACTATGCATCAGATCTTGTTTATATAACTTTCTTTGTCATGAAACATATGAAAATCGTGTCATTATGACTTTTAAATTTATCAGCTTCAAATATAGTGTAAATGGTTGATATATGTACATGAATATGTCCTTTTACAACTATATTAGGTAATTAAACATTTGCACTTACTCCACAACAGTTACAATTCCAATATTTTAGATGATGTGGTGTCTCTGTGAATTTCAGTTATATCCCACCAAAATGCATTAAAGTTGGCTGACACTATTCATGTTTCCCTTCAAAAAAGTTACAGCTGTAATTCTGAGACATGACCATTTTACAGCTGTAACTTTCAACTATTTCTTTAAATTACAACTGTTCTTTTTAGACCTGCATGTTTTACACCTGTAAATTGCAACTGTATTTCTGGTATTTTTTCACTTACAGGTCTTTTACGGCTGTAATATAAAAAAACAGGTCTTTTACAGACGTTCTACAGCTGTAAAACGGGTCCTATTTTCGTACAGGCAGTTGCTCCGTTACCCGACACCTGTGGGATTTGTGTTTATTCCGAGTCCAAATATTTATGAACGTTTAACAATGTTTTCTATCTGATTTGAGAACCTTGTTCCTGTTAAAAGATAAGGTAGCCACCATGCACACCCGTTCGAAAATATGAAATGTTCCGCCAGAACTACATGAAATCAACTCCCGATAAAATGCCCGCTAAGACAGCTATTTTGGAAACTGATAGGGAGTCCTAACCCAAGTGTCTGTGTAAAAAAAAAGTCAGTGTATGAAATATTAAAATGGGAGAGAATTCGGATGTTACATACATATGCAGCCTATCCATTCCGTCGGTATATCAGTTGCGTCCCTTGACATGAGAACTTGTTTCACTTTTAATAACTAATAATTAATAAGGATACTGTTTTCCTATGCTCACACAAAGGATACTGTTTACCTATGCTCACAAATGCAAAAAATGGGGGTGGGGGAGGGGATTTAGCAACCACAAGGTGTTACACTGCTTTATAAATCAGGGTCAACAGTTTATGGGGCGTTATCTATTAAAAATAAAACCTAACAGCTCTCGGTGTTATTTAAACTTCCAACAAGAACAAGTTTATCACAGTGACATCATTTGGGTACGGTGGCATAGAGGGGACATAGGAAATATTTTATTTATCACGTGCGCACGTGTAAGCTAACACGTGCGAACGTGTTAATTAACACGTGCGCACGTGATAAATAAAATATTTCCTATGTGAACTAGATAGTTATCACGTGCGAACGTGATAAATAGAATATTTCCTATACGAACGTAATAGGTATCACGTGCGAACGTGTTAGCTACCACGTGCGAACGTGATAGTTATCACGTGCGCACGTGTTAATTAACACGTTCGCACATGTTAGCTAACACGTGCGCACGTGATAAATAAAATATTTCCTATGTCCCCTCTATGCCACCGTTTTTGGGAGAGCAGTGCACATAATTGTTCATCCTATCTTCAAAATTTAACGAACATAATCAATGATGCTTACTGCATATTAGAATAACAACAAATCGAATTTGCACATTAATTGTCAGAAAAGTTATAAAAATGCATACATGAATCAAGGGGAAACGGGGAAATTCTTTGATATATGGGCGAAGCCTGTATACTAAATCTTTATTATGTCACGGACTTAAAATTTATTCCTTTGCGTCATCACTGAATTTTTTCATGAAAATCAATTGAAAAATACAGCCTCTATCGCATACACAAGATTTTCCTTTGATTTGACCTAGTATCTAGTTTTTGATCCTAGATGACCCATTTTCAAATTTGGCCTAGATTTCATCAAGGTTATTATACTGACAAAAATTCTTGAAGATCAATTGAAAAATACAGCCTCTATGGCATACACAAGGATTTTCTTTGATTCGACCTAGTGACCTAGTTTTGACCCTAGATAACCCATATTCAAACTTGTCCTAGATTTTATCAAGGCAATCATTCTGACCAAAATTCATGAAGATCATTTTCCAACTTGGCCTTAATTGTATCAAGGCAACCATTCTGACAAAATTTCATGAAGATCAGTTGAAAAATACAGCCTCTATCGCATACACAAGCTAACTGTTGACAGACAGACAAACAGACGACAGACAGACGACGGACGCCGGACATCGAGCGATCAGGTGAGCTCAAAACGAACAAAATAGGTAGTGCAATATAACTGTTAAGGTGGTATCACGTTTCGAATTTCCAGTGAATGATAGAAAACAAATAATATTCAGTTCTTTCCAAAAATCGTTATGTTATGATTCAACCAAATAGTTTCCTTTGTCTACCAGAAAGGAACAATTCTTATATCTTAATATTGAGGTTTGATACCTTTATTACAGACAATAAACTAAAATAATAGAGATTCCTGCGCGACTTCGGTGAGCTCAACGAAACAATTTCAAGCATATATATTATTGTGGAATGTAAAGTAAGTTATACACTACAATGTCCTACCAAGATACTTACAAAAACAATGCATATGCAGAATGGAGAGATAAGAATAATTTTGACAGCTCGTGAAAACTAATGACAAATTTTGACAGGTGTATGATGACTCATGACCTAATTAAAATTCTCTGTTTTTTCTAACTTCCAGTTTGATTTTCTTAAAAATGGATCTTCTATATTGTAGCTTACAACTCATAAATCAAAACAATAAAAGAATATATTGTTACCTTACTGTCGTTTTGTCTATTCCAGATCACGTAAGAATTACTATTGTTTCAGTCATTTGTCATATAAGTTAAGTTGGTCTGCAGTTCGCAGTTCGCAGTTCGCGTTTCGAACTGCGAACTGCAAACTGGTCTGCAGTTCGCAGTTCGCAGTTCGCGATTCGAATTGCGAACTGCAAACTGGTCTGCAGTTCGCGATTCGAATTGCGAACTGTAAACTGGTCTGCACTTTACGATTCAAATGTCAACGTGCAGTCTGATCTACACTGTCCTGCGCATTGCAGACAAGAATGCATTTCACGGTTGGTCTGCAGTTCGCGTTTCGAATTGCGAACTGCAAACTGGTCTGCAGTTCGCGATTCGTGTTGTGAACTGCAAACTAGTCTGCAGTTTACGATTCGAATTTCAACGTGCAGTCTGATCAACACTGTCCTGCGCATTGCAGACAAGAATGCATTTCACAGTTGGTTTGCAGTATGCGTTTCGAATTGCAAACTGCAAACTGGTCTGCAGTTCGCGTTTCGAATTGCGAACTGCAAACTGGTCTGCAGTTCGCGATTCGTGTTGTGAACTGCAAACTAGTCTGCAGTTTACGATTCAAATTTCAACGTGCAGTCTGATCAACACTGTCCTGCGCATTGCAGACAAGAATGCATTTCACAGTTGGTCTGCAGTATGCGTTTCGAATTGCAAACTGCAAACTGGTCTGCAGTTCGCGATTCGTGTTGCGAACTGCAAACTAATCTGCAGTTTAACGATTCAAATTTCAAAGTGCAGTCTGTTTCAGCACTGTCCAGCGCATTGCGGACCAGAATGAATTTAATAATTAGTCTGCAGTTCTCATTTCGCGTTTGCAACTGCGAACTGGTCCGCGGTTAGCGTTCCAAATTGCAAACTGCAATCTTGTCTGCTGATTACAATAAAAATTCCAAAGTGCAGTCAGATCAGCACTTTCTTGCGCATTGCAGAAAAGAATGCATTTCACAGTTGGTCTATAGTTCGCAGTTTGTGTCTCCAATTGTGAACTGCAAACTGGTCTGTAGTTCGCAGTTCGCGTTTCGAATTGCGAACTGCAAACTGGTCTGCAGTTCGCAGTTCGCGATCTGAATTGCGAACTGCAAACTGGTCTGCAGTTCGGGATTCGTATTTCGAACTGTAAACTGGGACACAATTTACGATTCAAATTTCAAAGTGCAGTCTGATCAGCACTGTCCAGCGCATTGCGGACAAAAATGCTTTTCATAATAAGTCTGTAGTTCGCATTCCGCGTTTCCAACTGCGAACTGCAAACTCGTCCACAGTTCGCGTTTCAAATTGAAAACTGCAATCTTGTCTGCTGATTACAATAAAAATTTCAAAGTGCAGTCTGATCAGCACTTTCTTGCGCATTGCAGACAAGAATGCATTTCACAGTTGGTCTTAGTTCGCCGTTTGTGTTTCCAGTTGCGAACTGCAAACTGGTCTGCAGTTCGCAGTTCGCGTTTCGAATTGCGAACTGCAAACTGGTCTGCAGTTCGCAGTTCGCGATTCGAATTGCGAACTGCAAACTGGTCTGCAGTTCGCGATTCGAATTCGAACTGCAAACTGGTCTGCAGTTCGGGATTCGTATTGCAAACTGAAAACTGGGCTACAATTTACGATTCAAATTTCAAAGTGTAGTCTGATCAGCACTGTCCAGCGCATTGCGGACAAGAATGCTTTTCATAATTAGTCTGCAGTTCGCATTTCGCTTTTTCCAATTGCGAACCTGCAAACTGGTCCGCAGTTCGCGTTCCAAATTGCAAACTGCAATCTTGTCTGCTGATTACAATAAAAATTTCAAAGTGCAGTCTGATCAGCACTTTCTTGCGCATTGCAGACAAGAATGCATTTCACAGTTGGTCTATAGTTTCGCAGTTTGTTTTTCAAATTGGCAACTGCAAACTGGTCTGCAGTTCGCGTTTCGAATTGCGAACTGCAAACTGGTCTGCAGTTCGCAGTTCGCAGTTCGTGATTCGAATTGCGAACTGCAAACTGGTCTGGGGTTCAAGATTCAAAATAAAAATGTATTTGAACGTTACTCTTATACTTTAAGTAATAGGTCAGTATTTGCTAAATATAAAATTTTGAGCCGTGCCATGAGAAAATCAACATAGTGGGTTTGCGACCAGCATGGATCCAGACCAGCTTGCGCATTCCGCTCAGTCTGGTCAGGATCCATGCTGTTCGCTAATGGTTTCTCTAATTGCAGTAGGCTTTAAAAGTGAACAGCATGGATCCTGACCAGACTGCGCGGATGCGCAGGCTGGTCTGGATCCATGCTGGTCGCACACCCACTATGTTGGTTTTCTCATGGCACGGCTCATTAATGTTAATGGTTTGCACTTCCTCCCTCTTCATTAGAACTGCAAAGTGCCAGCAAGTCTGCGGCTCCTAGTTTTCGATTCGAACTACGAACTGCAAACTGGTCTGCAGTTCTCAGTTGGGCAGTTCGCAATTCGTATTTTCATAATTCGAATTGCGAACTGCAAACTGGTCTGCAGTTCTCAGTTCGCAGTTCGCAATTCGTAGTTCATAATTCGAATTGCGAACTGCAAACTGGTCTGTCGTCGTTCCAATTAGTTATGGACAATTTAATTCAAATTACTTATCAATGGCAAAAATAGATAAAATCTCTAAAAGTATTAGACACCTGCACATATCAAACCCCCGCTTACATTAAACCAAACAAAAATTTATAAAGTAACTTTTCTAAGCCAAGATCAAAGCCCAGTCTAGTACTGACCGTGTGCAGATTTCTTATTGTCATATTTCATTATAATACCAAGACAATAAAACGGGTCTGTCGATGAGCCATTCCAGTGCTACCTTGGACATATCCGAAGGCGGCGGCAAGAATGGTGTTAAATGTTGGTTTTTTTTAGCAGATGTATGTAATATGCTGGTTTTGCCAGGGACGAGATTATACGGACTTTCTCTTTATATGACACTTATCTATGAATATTTTGTACAATAAGTCCAGTATATTTCGCTTTAAACACTGTTCAAATACGACTGGCGTTACTTTGCTTGTGTGTGGACTACTTTCGTTAATATTCGTTACTATTTATCAAATTGTTCTGTTTTAGAAAGTTAGAAATAGGTAAAGTTTCAGGCAAAATTAGCCCGTCTCAGGTGCAGTTCATCGCAAAATTAGCCTCTCTCTCTGACTGGACAATCAATACAGGCTTCGACGCAGATATGTCAAGCTTGCATTGACCTGTAGGTTACAATCTGAGAATATTTTATATGTCAGAAATAATCCAAAGTCAGGTGAGCTATAGTCAGACGTGAGATGAGCATTCTTGAGTGGGCTGAGAGTGACTTGAACATTCCGGCTAGTTACTTCAATATCCGGGCAAATTCCGTCAAATGAAACAGTTCTTTGATTAATCTTACAATTAATCTTTCGTTGATTTTATTTACAAAGGGCAATATAATTTTTGTTTAAAATTGAAATGATATACACACATGTACTGTAATAGAAATCACACAATGTAAAGCTGAATTATTTTACAGGAACAACGCACTACTGCAAAAGCTGCACAAGATTTTTTATTTTATTTTATATATGTCAGTTCATGTGTTTTATGACCTTTTAATAAGTCCTAAATACAATAGAAATGTATTTGAGTTAAAAGCATTCCATAAGAAAAAATGTTATAACATCATGACAGTAAACGGATTGGGCTTTAAGCCATTCAAGAGTTACATTAGGCCTTACTTGGCTGTAGTCGATCCTTATAATGGGTGTAAATGTCTTTACATTGAAACATATCACAATATATATCAACTGATAAAATAAAGATAAAATAATACAAAGTTTTCACAAAAAAAAAAAATTCACGCGCTCTGTAAAGAAATACAAACTACAATATTAAAGATATTTCAAAATATCCCTTGCCACACCGACTGGTGAATTAATTGAAGTAATCATAAGAATTCTAAATGATTTTAATTCAGTTTTCTATGAATTTTACTGTATTGCTCGTAAGAGTACATTAACTGCTCTGAGCGTAGAAGAATTTGGCAGTAAAAGGTACTAAAGAACACCAGTGAATTTCTTTCTCTCATTCTAGCTCTCCTTTATACTCATAAAACAAACCAAGAAGTTTGGTCATACAGGACGGATTACACCAAACCGGAAGTGACTACTCAGTGTTACATGTGAAGTAGTCCAAAATGTAGTTCCATGCTATGGATGAAGTCTGGTATAATGAGTGACATGAGGAGGTGACAGTTAAATTTTTGGCTTATGTTTATTGTTTATTGTATTGAGAATAGATCTAGACCATTTTCATTGTAAATTTCCTGGAATAAGTTTTATTCTTTGCGAAAAATGTCTACCTACGCGTATTGCTAAACGGCTGTTTTCATGGGGCATTTTTAGAGGGTGATGTTCTCAGAACAGATTATTTTTCTTATATACAACATAACATGTAAATATTTTTCTATTTTTGATAAGAAGACATGTTATACTAAATGACCATATATGGTTTTCATATCATTGAAATGCTCTAAAGTGCTAAAAATGAGGTCTGAATGTTTTGTTATTAATATGAAATAAATAAGGAATTCAATTGGTAGAATGTAACCTACATGACAAGAATTCACAAAGACTGTACGGCAAGGATGAAGTGCCTCGGACATCTCCGTTAATATTCGTAATAACACGTTCATTGCCGAGGATATCCAATTCAATTAAACAGCAGACGATACCGCCAGGGAAAAGTATTAAAGTTTCCCCGCTATGCGCGGCGCACGTCACTATTAAGTTTTAAAGAACATGAAATGTTACATCCCGTGACAAACATGCTATAACTTCTACATGTTTTCATTGTTTATATTTAAGCTTATCTATATTCGTCACCGATAATTGATATGGGCGGCTCCTCCATAAAAATGTTACTAAATTCATTGGAAAAAATCCTGCAAGATAGAAAAGCTCCATTTCAAGATTTTTCATTTCTTGTTTACTTTTCCAGTTTGCAGATCGCATTTGAAAACGTGAACTGAGAACTGCAAACTGCAGACCAACTGTGAAATGCATTCTTGTCTACATTTTGTTGGACAGTGCTGATCAGACTGCACTTTGAATTTTGAATCGTAAACTGCAGCACAGTGTCAAGTTCTCAATAGGAATCTCGAACTGCAGACCAGTTTTCAGTTCGAATTTGAATCGCGAACTGCAGACCATTTTGCAGTTCGCAATTCGAATCGCGAACTGCGAACTGCAGGCCAGTTTGCAGTTCGCAATTCGAAAGGCGAACTGCGAACAGCGGACCAGTTTGCAGTTCGCAATTCGAATCACGAACTGCGAACTGCAGGCCAGTTTGCAGTTCGCAATTCAAAAGGCGAACTGCGAACTGCGGACCAGTTTGCAGTTCACAATTCGAAACGCAAACTGCGAACTGTAAACCAACTGTGAAATGCATTCTTGTCTGCAGTTCTAATGGAGAGGGAGGAAGTGCAGACTTTTCACATTTATGTTTAGCAAACACTTGCCTATTACTTTAAAGTATAAGAGTAACCTTCAAATTCATTTTCATTTTGAATCTTGAACTGCAGACCAGTTTGCAGTTCGCAATTCGAATCGTGAACTGCGAACTGCAGACCAGTTTGCAGTTCGCAATTCGAATTATGAAATACGAATTGCGAACTGCGAACTGAGAACTGCAGACCAGTTTGCAGTTCGTAGTTCGAATCGAAAACTAGGAGCCGCAGACTTGCTGGCACTTTGCAGTTCTACTGAAGAGGGAGGAAGTGCAGACCATTACATTAATGAGCCGTGCCATGAGAAAATCAACATAGTGGGTTTGCGACCAGCATGGATCCAGACCAGCCTGCGCATCCGCGCAGTCTGGTCAGGATCCATGCTGTCCACTTTTAAAGCCTACTGCAATTAGAGAAACCATTAGCGAACAGCATGGATCCTAACCAGACTGAGCGGATGCGCAAGCTGGTCTGGATCCATGCTGGTCGCAAACCCACTATGTTGATTTTCTCATGGCACGGCTCAAAATTTTATATTTAGCAAATACTGACCTATTACTTAAAAGTATAAGAGTAACGTTCAAATATATTTTTATTTTGAATCTTGAACCGCAGACCAGTTTGCAGTTCGCAATTCGAATCACGAACTGCGAACTGCGAACTGCAGACCAGTTTGCAGTTCGCAATTCGAAACGCGAACTGCAGACCAGATTGCAGTTCGCAATTTGAAACACAAACTGCGAACTATAGACCAACTGTGAAATGCATTCTTGTCTGCAATGCGCAAGAAAGTGCTGATCAGACTGCACTTTGAAATTTTTATTGTAACAGCAGACAAGATTGCAGTTTGCAATTTGGAAAAGCGAACTGCGGACCAGTTTGCAGTTCGCAGTTGGAAAAAGCGAAATGCGAACTGCAGACTAATTATGAAAAGCATTCTTGTCCGCAATGCGCTGGACAGTGCTGATCAGACTGCACTTTGAAATTTGAATCGTAAATTGTAGCCCAGTTTACAGTTTGCAATACGAATCCCGAACTGCAGACCAGTTTGCAGTTCGAATTCGAATCACGAACTGCAGGCCAGTTTGCAGTTCGCAATTCGAATCGCGAACTGCAGACCAACTGTGAAATGCATTCTTGTCTGCAATGCGCAGGACAGTGTTGATCAGACTGCACGTTGACATTTGAATCGTAAAGCGCAGACCAGTTTACAGTTTGCAATTAGAATCGCGAACTGCAGACCAGTTTTGCAGTTCGCAATTCGAAACGCGAACTGCTTACTTCAGACCAAATTTGAAATGCATTCTTGTCTACAATTTGCCGGCAGTGCTGATCAGACTGCACACTTTGAAATTTGAATCGTAAACGCAGACTAGTTTGCAGTTCGCAACACGAATCGCAAACTGCAGACCAGTTTGCAGTTCGCAATTCGAAACGAGAACTGCAGACCAACTGTGAAATGCATTCTTGTCTGCAATGTGCAGGACATTGTTGATCAGACTGCACGTTGACATTTGAATCGTAAAGTGCAGACCAGTTTACAGTTCGCAATTCGAATCGCGAACTGCAGACCAGTTTGCAGTTCGCAATTCGAATCGCGAACTGCGAACTGCGAACTGCAGACCAGTTTGCAGTTCGCAATTCGAAACGCGAACTGCGAACTGCGAACTGCAGACCAACTTAACTAAAATTCATTTGTCACTAATTAGAGCAACTCACAGTGTTGCAATCATACAAAACACATTCCTTATTTTCACATGGATATTGAGGATTTATATAATGAGCACATGTATTGGAAACACAATTTTAATACCGATCGTGTATTGCAATAAATCTAAACTATCTCAGCCGTGACGTGTCCTTAAATTTCGTAATCTTTCGGTAACCAACGACCAAAATGCAACGCTACCTTGGTTACAATGTACGGATAAGAAATCAGGTTGCCGAATATACTACATATCATGCACAATAATGCAGTGGACTGTCACGAAATCCGATTAAAAGAAAATAAAATATATAAGCATTGTTATCGTTGTTGCGGGGGGGGGGGGGGGGGGGTTGTTGTTGTTGATGATGTTTTTTCTTGTTTTTTTTTTTTGTTTTCGTTTTTTTTTTGTTTCTTTCTTTTATTAAATGAATATGCAAAAGGTATTTGTTTGTTTCAGTTTCTTACCTAGTTTTTACAGATTTTGTACCTCTTTATCAATAAAATGTCTATCCAATACGTGCATTGTTCCTAAGAAATTGCCAGATATATTTTTAGTTTTAATAGTTGAATGTTCCAATAAAAAAGGCATTAAAAGAACGCCCTTCCAAGTGTAGTGTATGTACTTACGGAATTAAAAGTAAAAAGCATGTATTCACTGTGCAAAACCATCTCTATGCTTAACTAAAACTGTCACAGGAGTGACGAATAATACCACCTTCCACCCCCGATACGGCCTTGTCGCAGAGGTATAGCAAATTCTAAGTTGGAAAAGGGCCATAACTACGTAAAAATGGTGGTTTATAGCCAAAGTCGAACATGACCTGTATTTTATGATGTTAGCCTATGTACCAAAAATTATTTAAATATGCCAAGCCTTGCATGAGTTATTGTCCGGAAACCACGAGTTTGGCAAATTTATGTTGGAAAGGGGCCATAACTACGTCAAAAAGTAGTGGATTGTAAGCAAAGTCGAACTTGGCCTGTATTTTATAATGTTACACCGGTGTACTAAAATCTATTTAAATCTGTCAAGCCTTTTCTGAGTTATTGTCCGGAAACCATGAAAACCAACGGACGGACGGACGGACCGACCGACCGAACGACAAGCTAAATCCTATATACCACCCTCCCCCCCAAACTTCGTTTTGTGGGGATATAATTATACGTACGATATGTTTGTTTTCTAACCGTATCTAACATGTCCGAAACTTTGTGAATTTGGATCATCGTTTACATTATACTCGGTTTTTATCATCATGATCATAGACGCCTAGTTTCTTTTACACTTTAATTTAAACAAAAATGTTCAATATAATATCAAAATAATGAAACCATAACTTTAGTAGGACAAGCGTATTTTGTTACCGTGATATTCCTTCTGTTGTCGATCATTATCTATTGTAAATATTTTTTAACCAAAGAAGAAAATATCAGGTACTTGAAACTGCAGCGTTAGATTCTCGATGTGATTTGTCAGGCATTCATACGCCTGTAAATAAATAATATTGCTTCAAAATCAATACTGCTATTTCCTTTGTTGTATTTTGTGGATTTATGGTAAACAGGTTAAAGGTGCAAAATAAAGACAAATAAATAGACATAAATCTTAAAAAAAACTACACATTTTGTAATATAGTACTAAACATTATGATAGCCGTGCAATATTCCCTTGAACTCAACACAAGAACAGAGAAACAAATGATTTTTCTGTATTTTCTTTAGACTGACATGGGGGGGTCATTTTGTCCTACTTTCATGCTTATCGTTTTTTTCCCTAATCGGTCGGAAATTCTTCGGGATCACGTGATTTAAAAAATTTTTTCAAACGAATATCCGTTTAAAGACGCGCGACAAAATAACTGTATTTCCATGATGGTAATTATAACACAACTTGCACGAAAAATATGAAATGTACAAAATTTATGTTTAAAATTGACAGTGATATATTAGGCCAAGACAATGTGTTTAATGTCTAAAATCTTATTAAATTAATGTAGCCATATGTACATAAAAACAGTGTATTTAGGTAAATTTCAATCACATTTTGTTTCGCAGTGTAAGACAGTTATTCATTTATATTCTTAAAACTATACTGAAAAGAGATTAACTGAAAACGTTTGCAGACGAAGTTGTAAAAACACTTTTATTCGGGAAGGGCCTGAATTGTCCTTCCGCAAACTTGTAGTATAGCTGTTTATTACCTGTATTATAAGAATGATTTTCATGAAGGTTTTATGAGTTACAAAATTGTTGAATTCCATGTGCTAAGTTTGTAAAAATCACGTTATCGTTTGGCCATATAATATATTTTGCATCTATGTATAAATTATAGCCTCGTTTTGGAGGATGCTTCCGAAAAAATTCGAAGATGCTCGACGGGTTCGTAAGCAGTCGGAAAACATACTTTCGGTTTGACATAGGCAACGTTTTTTGTTTATTTGTTAGTTATTCTTGAACATATTCATGACTATTTGGTCAGATCTGATGCAGTGAGCCATATTTTCAGTAAATAGGAAGTCTCAGCTACAAACTCTGGTTTTCATATAATACTCGTTCGGGTTTTAGTAATGGACCTTTAAGGTATTTCCACCATCTTGAATTTAGAGTGACCTTCATTTGAGGGGTGAAAATATAGTGAACAAAAGCTTTCGAATGCAGCTGTTCCATAGCACAAAACAGCTCAGTTTGCAAAACCAGAACTAAAAGTAGCTGTTTAAAAAGTGATACTAAAATTTGAAAATAAACAAAGCAGATATTTTACCTGTATTTTTCCAAATTTTTGGTTAGATTTATAAATCCTTTCAAAATACTTTATTAAAAATTCATGAATGGCAAAAGTTAGTTCAAAGTTTCAATTAGTGCATAGGAAATTGTCTTACTGAATAGAACTAAACTTATTACAAAATCTGTTTTCAAATCTGACCACTTCATGTATTAAAACGAAAATAAATTTGTACATATTGCTATTTTCAACATACATAAAAGTAGTGCAATGTGCGGACAATGATTTTTCTATGTATGGTGTACCAAACTGCCTAAAATTGTAAGACAAGTTTCAGACCTAATGTGAACAAGATTTGGCAACGATCTAAAATTCGTTTCAAGGATTGTGCAAGTATAAGAAAGGTTTAATTAAATATAGTGGAATTTATGTACTTACGCGCTGCTTATCTCACGAAAAATATGGTGGAAATGGAATTTTCAGCACTTTCTGCGGTACATTTTTAGACAGTCTTGAAACATTTGGCCACAGTATTTCCGCATACTGGTCCGGGACATGTTTGATGTGTATAGTGATTCCTTATTAAATGTTTCATGTGTCGTAAACTAACCAAGTTTGATCCATCGACTTTTTATACAATATGAGAATTTATGCAACATGTTTTTAAAAAACACAGTGAGAATAAATCGCAGAAAAATGTACAGCCAAATATGTTAGGAGGTAATACAATTTGTATACAATTATAGATAACTACGAAACAAACAAAGTACAATCAACTTTTCACGCGGAAACCTGATGAATAAAATCAGCAGTGTCTCAAAAGTAACTTTTCTTATCTTGGTTCTTCGTTTAACAATGATATTTTTAACACTTTCATAGATTTAAACTGATAACAAATGTGTATTGATTCCGGCATAGAAATGGACACTGACTTTACATTACAGCGGTGTTGATAGCGGAATTAGAGGTCCAGTACTAAGACTGTCTACGAAACCAAGGATAACGAGTTCTTCATCTGAAAATTACGAACATTGGGATCAGTGTTCAGTATACACCTGAAAATAATAGACTTGCTATTTGCTGAGTGCACACTTGTTTAATATTGTCGTTAATTTAAAGTAGACTAGTAAATATTCGTACTCATGCATAATCTCATTAACACTTCTTTAATGTATGTTCTCTGAAATTAACAAAGAACTGGCTCAACTGAGACACCATACTTTAAAGTAAAATTCAGTTTATTCACCACGAGGTTCAAAATGCACGGGAGTCTCGTGATAGTACATGCCTTTAATTTCACATGGTTGAAGTGTAAACAAATAGTTAAATTTGCTTCGTTTATTTCTCACGGAAAAGATCGGACGGTTTTTGATATTGGAATAATTATAGAAAATATATGCATTTAAAGTTGAAAGTTTATTGTTTTCTACAGGACGTAAAACTGAAACAAGTAAGCACGTTTACATTTTCAGCAATGTCCCTCAGGTGAACTTTGACATTGTTTACAAAGAGAAATCAGTTTTGTGTCGTCTTAAAATGCGTTGTTCGGCTGAAACGTATAGTTCCTGGAAAAGATATAAAATGGTTTATTTTGGGGATTTTTGTTTTATTTATAAATTCAACACAATTTGCAATATTTCTAGTTTTTGAAAATGATTGAAATTGAACTTTATTTTAGAAAAAGTCCCGATCTTTCATCAATATATTGCCAGCGGATGCTTAAAAATTTTAAGTGAAACGGCTTTCTTGTCCAAGACAGGTTTGTAAAGCGAAAAACTATCATTACACATTGCGTTTATTCTTTAATGTAAAGGATCGGTAACACATTAAGGAGATCGGACAGTGCAAAACTATACTAAACGGATATCTCTAACAATGAATAAGGAGGAATATATATTTCAGAAAGGAAATCTGAGGTAAAAGAACAATCATATATTTAATTCCTTGAAATAAACATGGCGGCGAAATATTTTAGAAAAACTGAGCACGTGTTATGCGCATTAGAATGTTTAACGACATTTTCTTGAAAAAGTAACGCTCGTATGCACTATATTGGCATTGCTTTGATTTGAAAATAAATATTTTATAGCAATTTAGGTTGCATACGATACCAAAATTTTGCACCAAAAATGTTCACTCATTTTCTTCCAATGAACTGTGGAGATAGGGTTCAGCGTAGCTTTCATGCTTGCAAGTTTACCTACAGATATATCTTTTCTACTTTTATCATATATTTTTTGTGTCCTCGCATTTCGAAAGCTGTTTCGAGGAGTCTGATTTTTTAAATGAACTTCTAATTTCAATTTGCGGAAGTACCTTAAGTTATATGTATACACATTACAACTAATCAGGTAATTTACACGGATTTATTCCTAATGATATATGTATTTGATTTATATGTTGTTTTTTTTTTTTTTTTTTTGAAATCCTGAATCAAGTGTTTGCAGGAGTTATCTTTCCTATGGTTATCTTAGGTTATTGCTAGATATCGAATACTTGTACCGAAAATTGTGACACGAACATACTGATAACTTTTCCCACTTTTAGTCTTTTAATTAAAGTGAGAGTCCTTCGATCATGGTTTTAACGTATTGTCACATTGGAATAAACTGATAAAGTTTGTTTTACAGTAACTTCGAAATTGCCCAGAAATAATACCATGTACCCCACCCACCTGATTCATCAGCCGTTCATACACGTACGTGCATGAACATCCCAAAAACATGAATTTTAACAAAAAGCAAAATGATTACCTTAATGATTCTTAAAAAGACATTATCCCTTTTACCAATATCCCTTCCTTCCATTTTTAAAACACGCAATGTGTAGTACACTCTTTACTGTGTGTGCGTAACAGCTATTTCAAGATTTTCCCGTGATATCCATGCAAACCCGTTGATGGTCTTCTGTTTAAAGAAAACATTGGTCCAGGGGAGGTTAATTCAATTATTACACTTCTAAACTTGAACAGATTTATATCCCTTCCTTGAAAGAATTCATGTATTTATAAAATTTATATCTATGATATACACCTAGCTATGGACTTTAACAATTGCGAATAGAATTTTTTTGTGCAAAATAGACTTTCATGAAATTTCTTACAGTTGTAGATAAACATATCACATATAAGATGGTGAAATAAAATGTATAGTTCCGTGTGCTTGTCTTCGAGGTATTTGCCAATAATTAAAGAGATTCGCGCACATCGAGCTGATTTTAACACATTTTTTTTTAAATCTCAATATAATATTTTAACTTTAGAAAGATAGTAACGTTGCCATTGTATATTACTTACGTGTTGCCATTGATTCATAGAATGATTTCCATTCCCGTACACCGAATCCTGACTATAAGTTTAGATCGCTTAGCTCAGTAGGTAGAGCGTCGGTCTACGGATCGCGGGGTCGTGAGTTCGATCCACGGGCGGGGCTTCCGCGCAGTCTGATCAGGATCCACGCTGTTCGCTAACGGTTTCTCTAATTGCTATAGGCTTTGAAAGCGAACAGCAAGGATTCTGACCAGACTGCGCGGATGCGCAGGCTGGTCTGGATCCATGCTGGTCGCAAAGCCTCTATGTTTGTTTTCCCATGGCACGGCTCATATTTGCGAACATCAATATCAAGTGTATTCCATAATGGTGTAAATGAGCAGGTGTTTGTTACTGTACGCTGAGTTGTTGTATGGTTATGTACACTGAGTTGTTGTATGGTTCTGTACGCGGAGTTGTTGTATGGTTCTGTACGCTGAGTTGTTGTATGGTTCTGTACGCTGAGTCATTGGTGTTTCTTATCATTTCTCATTTTTGATAGAAAACGTGGGAAAATATTCTTTATGTATTGTGTAAGTGGACCATGTCTGCTTTATAAATTGTAACACCTATCTGAAAGAGAAAAGCCACATAATGCAATCGATGTGATAGTAAACGTTATGAAAATAAACATTTTGCCTAGTCCCATTCCGTAACTCTAGTAACCATCCCTGAAGAGTGGCGACAGAGTTATAATCAATGGATATATCGAGGTACTTTAGCTTTCTAGTGATGATTGCTAACACTGGTGGCTTAAGGATGTACGGGCGTTTTATTAACCAGGTTTTCAACGAAAACCTGAGTTATTAGATTGGGGTAGATGTCGGTCGGGCGGGCGGGCGGCGGTGGCGGCGGCGGCGGCGGCGTCAAACTGGTGTTTCCGGTCAATAACTTTTGTTTCGGTAAAGATTTTTGAATAAAACTTGGTATGTATGTAGCTTATATCAAGACAAAGGCTGGGATTGATTTTGGGGTTTCTGGGGTCAAGGTCAAGGTCACTGTTACTTAAAATAGAAAAAGGGTTTCCGGTCAATAACTTTTGTTTCGGTAAAGATATTTGAATAAAACTTGGTACGTATGTAGCTTATATCAAGACAAAGGCTGGGATTGATTTTGGGGTTTCTGGGGTCAAGGTCAAGGTCACTGTTACTTAAAATAGAAAAAGGGTTTCCGGTCAATAACTTTTGTTTCGGTAAAGATATTTGAATAAAACTTGGTATGTATGTAGCTTATATCAAGACAAAGGCTGGGATTGATTTTGGGGTTTCTGGGGTCAAGGTCAAGGTCACTGTTACTTAAAATAGAAAAAGGGTTTCCGGTCAATAACTTTTGTTTCGGTAAAGATATTTGAATAAAACTTGGTATGTATATAGCTTATATCAAGCAAAGGCTGGGATTGATTTTGGGGTTTCTGGGGTCAAGGTCAAGGTCACTGTTACTTAAAATAGAAAAAGGGTTTCCGGTCAATAACTTAACTTAGGAATGAGCTATCATGATGAAACTTGGTGTATAGAAAACTTATATAAAGTTGTAGCTTGGGATTGATTTTGGGGTTTCTGGGATCAAGGTCAAGGTCATTGTTACTAAAAATAGGGTTAGGGTTAGGTTAGGGTTAGGGTTAGCATATCTTCTACATGCATGGAGGGATTTTGATGAAAGTTGGCACAATTGTTCACCATCATGAGACGGAGTGTCATGTGCAAGAACCAGGTCCCTAGGTCTAAGGTCAAGGTCACACTTAGAGGTCAAAGGATACAAGAATGAAAAGTTTGTCCGGAGCGTATCTTCTTCATGCATAGAGGGATTTTGATGTAACTTGGCACAATTATACACCATCATGAGACGAAGTGTCTTGCGCAGTTCCATTCTTTAGAATTACTTCCCTTTGTTGTTACTATAAATAGCTTATATTGTAACTTTTTCATTACTAGACGTAGGGAAAAATCGAGACCACTTTTCTGTAGTACAACATGCATGTTACATCCAATTTTGAGGTGTATTTTGACCAATCTCTACCTGGTAAGGATTTCTGTGTGGACTTACAATTTTTTTTTTTGTATTTTTTTTTTTTTTTTTTTTTTTAAGATTAACTTCCCTTAGTTGTTACTATAAATAACTTATATTGTAACTTTTTTTATAATTGACCGTAGGGAAAAACCAAGACCACTTTTCTGTGGTACAACATAGTTGTTACTTTCTAATTTTAGGTGTATTTTAAGGTATCTCTACCTGGTAAGGAGTTTTTTTGTGGACTTAGAAAAACAAAAGAATTACAATGATTACTAAACAACCACAAAATTAAAATTACATCTGCAAATACAGGTGCTAGAGTAAAGAAATTTGCTGTGACGGGCATATATTGTGACATTCTGGCACTCTTGTTTATTCTTATGAAAAGTGTTGAAAACCTGGTTTCGTGGCATTGCCGCGTTTCTTGTCTTAGGATGTCCGCCATTTTGAAAAATGTTTCTTCGAATATTGTTTCTAACAAAAGTTTTGCCAAAATTTAATGCTAAATGATTAAAATATGGCTAATAATGTACCATTTAACCAAATATATTCTACTTTTTGCGAAAAAAAAATTTTTTCACCCTAAGTTTAAGCTGGCATTTGCCTAAAATTGACGTAAGATTTACAATGGGGTAGGGGTAGGTGATTTCAAATATCTATTAAAGTAGATCAAGTTTGGCTTTGATATTTTCCTGACTTATACATATAATGTTAAGTTATAAGTAAAATAAAAGTTTTAAAGATAGCACTATATATTATCTAGAAAATACAAATTAAAACAAAAAGAACAAAAATATAAAAATTCACCAATTTTAAACAGTTTTTTCTAAATAAATCTCTTAGAAGCACGGTGACCACAACTTTTTTTCTTTCTATTTTGAAGCAATTTTGTTTGTCATCAAAGCTGCAAAATATTTTGACAATCTCAACGTCAGATTTTTTTGTAGATCTAAATACGTTTATTGCATTGAAAATACAGTGGGTGGGGTAATTATGTCAACATGTAATAACGAAAGAGATTTGTTATTGACATTTATTCTTATATAATACTGACATCACCATATATTCATATTAACCTGTAAGACTTGAAATCTCTATAAGATTAATTGGGATATTATATGTTTTATAAAGTACCACCATTTTTCTCAATTTTACAAAAATTCAGAAATGCATGAACAGTGGGTGGAGAAAATACCCTATAGAATTAAAACGAGTTAGGTGACCTATGTGTTTTCTTCTCTTGTTTGTCTTGGAAACTAATGTTCTTCAAGCTTACAGAGTATGAAAAAATTCTTAACGTTAGAAAAAATTCGATCCTACATCCTTAATGACGATAAGAAAAAATCTTTCCGAATATCCAATTTTCCCTTGCATATGACTTTGTGCAACACATGATATGTCACGCCATGAGTATTTTGCCATACCCGGAGAAAGTTACCCATTGGCCTATATCGTAGGCTTGTTTTTCATCGCCGATGACCCCACATTCTTATTACGTCATTGTAGGCACAATTAATTCAGGGATACGTACCGGTGTCAAATAGCTAGCAGTTATTTGAAAGCATAACGTGTCAGGCAGGCAAATTCTAAGTGCATTGGCGCAACTGCATTATAAGGAAGTATTATTTACCGACAATATTTGAACACAAAAACTATTTTGTTGAGAGGAGAGATCTAGCTCCATATCTTATTATTTTCATTTGCCTATTCTTTTATGAATGCCACGGATAACATCTAGGGGACAAATCGAGCTGCGACTTTGCACTGTCCTTAATGTTTGACTGGGAATCAATACTGATTACGCAGGTTTTCAGACGTGGTCGAGTTGGACGTAATGTCAGACTGAAATAAAATGAAAGAGATAATTAAAGCGGGGAAAGATATAGTTATAGTTTACTAAATATGTAAGAACAAAATCTCAATTAGATTTTTCGGCCATCTAGTTCACTTTACATTTTACATTTCTGTGCTTTAAGTCCATTGCCTTCCATAATTTTTGTTATGAGACAGTATTTTGTGTGTTTGTCATCAGGCTATTTGTTTTGGGATGAGGGCTTAGTGGCTTTCTTTTTCTTCCCGGGTTAATCTTTTTAACACATGTTTTAGGTTGAGGGCTATAAATAAGTGGCATTCTTTCTCTTCCTAGGTTAATGTTTTTGTCAAATGACGGAAACACGCAATGTAGACGCTGGCACTACCTCATTCTCGTGTAATATAGCCTTCACTATGAGTGGTATTACAACATATACATCATGCTTTGCATTTTAAAAATCTAAGTAGTTTTAAAACACTTTCTCACCTTTTTTCCTTTTCTCATGTTACTCTGACTAAGCAGCTTTTGTTCGAGTGTTGTTAATTTAGACTACATAATTTGCTTAAGCGGGGCCTCCGTGGCCGAGTGGTTAAGGTCGCTGACTTGAATCACTTGCCCCTCATCGATGTGAGCCTCACTCGGGACGTTGAATTCTATTTGTGAGGAAGCCATCCAGCTGGCTTACGGAAGGTCGGTGATTCTACCCAGGTGCCCGCTCGTGATGAAATAATGCACGGAGGGGCACCTGGGGCCTTCCTCCACTATTAAAGCTGGAAAGTCGCCATATGACCTATCATGTGTCGGTGCGACGTTAAATCCAAAAAAAAAAAAGAAAAAAACTTGCCTTAGCCTTATTTTTCACTTTAAACATATTTTATTCCCAGTAATCCATGTACAGATTAAATACATACATCGTAGTTTATACAAAATAATTTGGAAAGGATAATAATGAAACACACATTCTTACAGAATTCTTCTCCTTAATGTTTTTTTCGAGTGTCATTATTTTAAATTTGGATTGCTAAACTTGCTTAAGCCTCTGTATTCGTTTGCTGAGCACAATTATTATTTGGTACTTTTTTCAAGGGCGACTCTAATTTATTAGCGGATTCTTTTTTATTTTTATTGTTGTTTTTTCTTTAATTGGTATCATCATTATATTGCTATTGTTAACTTCTTTTGGGATTACTTGGAAATCTTTTGTGAATAAACTTTCTTATTGTCAATGTTGTCGTGTGTTTCGATTTTAATTTGCATGTTTTCGTCAGTTTGGAATAAAGTTGACTCTGTTTAATTATGTTTTCAAAGTCTGGTGTCGTTTCTTTGCAATAATAACACTAATATTGCTTCATTGTACCTAAAACAGACAGAAATCAGAATTTAATCGTAATTTGTAATAACAATCTGCCGTTCAATATGGACAAAATCGTATTAAAATATTTGCAATAAGTAGTACAATCGTGTGTGTAAAATCGAAATAAGTCGTTCACTATCATTTCCGTAAGGCGTACAATACAATACAATACACAGCAGCGCAAATTTGTGTTTAAAACGAAATACGGGATGAACTAAGGTTGAAATCGTTACCAATGAAAAAGAAAATACACTAAATTCTTATAATGTGACATGCATTCAGAAATTTGCTTTATTTTTTTTATAAAACTCATTCAATGTTGGTATGCATGATCTAAACATTCACCGTGTAATCAATTGATTTCACCTTATCTACCGCTCATGTAAGTCATTCTGGACTAATATTGACTGGGAAAATTTTAAAACATGCCTTTCGAAACACATCTCAAGGAATAAACATACCTTTATTTGACATTTATCCAAATATCAATCGAAAAAGTTAGAATACGTTTATCATAGTTCAACAAATGATTGAAATCACATCGCTATTTCCGTTTTGGTTGTTCAATCGTTTCTACACTGTGATTATATCGTTTTCATGAATAATCACCGAGTCTCCCTGTACAAGGTTTTTGTACACACAATTTTCAGGGACACAATGTATCTTTGTCAGCCTCGTATAATACGCTTTGTGCTGTTCTTAACAGGATAGTATTTACATTTTGAAATGAAATCAAGTATTATACGTCGCGGTTTTGAATGAAATGTGATTCAGCCATTCTTTACAAAAGCACTTGAAGGGTACAATATTGTATTTCAATCCGTCATTATTTTTTCATGATGATTACAAAAGTTGAAAGCTATAAGGACACTACGCTTTTGAATAATCTGAAGTTTAAAATCTGTCATGAAAATACGTAATTGTGTTAAGGTGAGCTCATTAATTTCATATACAATTAAACAAAGTGATTTTACAACATCTTTAGAAATGTCGAGGTGCTTCATTCTATGGGATAATTTTGTATACATTTTTATGTTTTATAACAGTACAACATGTGTTTAGGTGTTTTTAGAGTCCTGTAAATCTACCAAAAAGAACAAAACAAAGCAGATAACAAGATGCACCGACATTGAAATTGTTTAAAATAGTGAATTAATATTGTGACTGTTGGATTATCTTGATGTGCTCCGCGGTTGAGGCGAAAGTCTGTACCTTAAGAAATTTTGTGTCAATAAGTGACTTTTACTTTCGTATGGGATGTCTCTAGACAAATACAAACATGTTATAATTATTTCCTTCTTTATGAAATGTTATGTAAGTAAGAGTTATTTATACTGTCCTGAAACAAAAGTAAACTTACCCTTTGCTTCAATCTATAGTGATTCACAGTTACGTTGGCGCTTATAAAGCGCGCGTGTGTGTATATATTTACTGTCGCCGTAACGTAACAATATGTCTGTTATATAAATAGCGTTATTTCTGTTATGAAAGTAACTGTAAAACTGGTGATTGAGGTTTTATAAGTTTAATATTATACTTTCATCTTCTTTTCCAGGTATTTTCTTGTTTATTGTTGTGTGCCATCCTGCTGAAATACAGTTATGTGTACATTCTCGGCATTTTCGACAGAACAAAAGCAAGCGAAATAACACAAGAACTGTCCTTTATACAGAAAAAAAGTGTATGGAAGGAACATATAGTGACAAATAACATATTGTACAGAGGTGGTCAATACTTGACAGAAGAAAACATGGAGAATATAAAGGTTCATAGTGTCAACCAGTGCAAGAGTCGTAGATATCTTGTTTACAAATGCGATTCTTCAAGTTTATGTGGGGGTTGGGGAGACCGCCAAAATGGTATTGTATCATCCTTTCTATTGGCACTACTGACAAATAGGACTTTCATTATCGATATGACAAATCCTTGCAAACTGGAAAACTTTCTCCTGTCTAATGTTTACAACTGGTCAATATGTAGGGACTACATGAGAACACTGCCAAAGAAAAATTTTACTAGCTTCAATTATGTTGTAGGTAGTAGAAAATTTTTGAATCAAATTAAAGACTTTAATTTTGATAGGAACTGGACAGCTCAGGTTATAGGTTTAAGATTTAATGCATATATGCGTGTTATTGATCAGATCAGACAACACAAGCAAGCTAAAGCAAGATTGAACTGGTTGTTGAATTCTACAAATGAGGAGGTTATTCATAGAGTACTGCACACTTTATTTCAACCAAATCAAAGACTTCTGGATGATGCTGTAAAGCTCAATACGAACAGGATACATGACAAGCATTTAGTGTGTAGTCACATTCGTAAAGGAAAGAATCCCAGCATTCCAGGAGATAACAAGCTTCCTAGAGGAACTCCAAATGAAACTTTGATATTTGACTTTTTGAAACAATACAATGATGACAGAAAATATGCTATCTATATTGCAACTGATTCGGACGAAGTTAGAAGACTTGCTGAAGAATCTATTAAATCATACATTAACATTAACAGAACAATTGTTCATGTTGACCGACTGGGAAAACTGAAAAAGTATAAGGAAGAATCTTGTGAAGGATTTTATACAGTAATTTTTGAGCAGTTTATGCTATCGCTCTGTGACACACTTGTATTAACTCGAAGTAATTTTGGTGGAATTGCAGCATATATAAGAGGCATTTCAGACAACCTTTTCTTGTATAATCAAAAAACTGATATAATACTTCCATCTAACTTAACTTATATGCAACGCATATTCAAATTTATCTAAAACTGAATTAAAGCGGTGTTTGTGTTTTTTTATGATTACTCTCTATTATAATTTTGTGCTTATAGTGTAGTGCCATACCTCTTCTAGTACTTTATTCAAATATTATAATAACAAGAGACTTAATTCGGTCCGTTACCTTGTTTACACTTTTCATCTCTCCAAATACATGTTTTCAGCTTAAATACTGTCGTTAATGTTTTTTTCTAATTGAAATGTATCTGTGATTTCTGTCAATCCATGACAAACATCAGTTGCTACACTATCAAGATTCATTTATCATGATGTATGACAAATTTCATTTACTATACTTTCATGATTCATCTATCCTGCTCTGTGAAAAAAACTCATGTCATTATATAAGTGACGTCATTACGAATATGACGTCATAAAAGCGGTTGTCGCACACTTATTTTTTTAAAATAAATTGCCAAATATCGGAAAATGAAGTAATGACAAGATAAATAGAATAATAGGTTAGTGCCTAAGATGGAGAAAGTTTATCTGGCTCGGCTCCGGACGTTATCAGGTTCGCCTTCGGCTCACCCGATAACCTCCTCCACCTCGCCAGATAAACTTTCTCATCTACGGCACTAACCTATTATTCTCTATTTATCCTGCTCTTTGATTAATCGGAATTACTTTACTAACATGATTCACCTATCTTGCTCTATGGCAAATCTCAGTTACTACACTATCATGATTCCTCTATTCTACTCTATTGCAAATCTAATTTACTACACTATCATGATTCCTCTATTCTACTCTATTGCAAATCTCAGTTACTACACTATCATGATTTCTCTATTCTACTCTATGGCAAATCTCTGTTACTACACTATCATGATTTCTCTATTCTTCTCTATTGCAAATCTCAGTTACTACACTATCATTATTCCTCTGTTCTATTCTATTGCAAATTTCATTTGCTACACTGCCACGATTCATTTATCATGTTCTTTGACAAAACTAAATTACGTAACTATCATGATTCATTTATCATGTTCTGTGACAAATCTCGATTACTATGATTCATGTATCATATCCTGCATTACGAAAAAACCCAATAGTTACACTATCATGATTCATTTATCATGCTCTACTCTATGACAAATCTCAATTACTACACTATCATAATTCATTTATCATTTTCTATGACAAATCTCAATTACTACATTATAATGATTCATCTGTCCTGCTCTATGACAAATCTCAGTTACTACACTATCATGATTACTTTATCATGCTTTATAACAAATCTCAATTACTACACTATAATGATTCAACTGTCCTGCTCTATGACAAATCTCAGTTACTACACTATCATGATTCCTTTATCATGCTTTATGACAAATCTCAATTACTACACTACCATAATTCATCCACCCTGCTTTACGACAGATCCCAGAAACTACATTGTCAATGTAAGCAATACCTTCATAATAGTAAATAGTGAAGAACATGGCGAGGATTACAAATATATACAGTCTTTATACATGTATTTTGATCTCCTTTTCCTTTTTAACATTAAAATACCCTTTGGAAAATATCGAGTTTGGTCCCCTGAGTAATCAATTATTGCAATCGGCTCATTTAAAAGTCTCATTAAAAACATTTGAAAAAGTTAAACAACATTTTGGTAAGTAATTTATACTTTATTTTAGCCTAGTTCAACCCGTTTGTACATCAATATTTGCCGAAGGAAAAATAAAACGATATTCTTGAAGAGCTATTCAAATACTGCTTTTGTGTTTGAAAAAACTGGGAAAGAATACATTGATACGTACAAGTATTTTTTTATTGACGAGTATATTGTACAAACCTCATAAAACATACTTGGTTAATGGGTTGAATACGCGTTACTGCATATCGACCTTCAAAGTTATGATAATGCTTTCATTGCCACGAAGTAACATGAGAATGTATGTTTACAATAATTCTCACTTTAGGAAATCACCCGATGATATCGCTAAAGAATTGTTTTACACATTAAGTTGGAGCAGAATTTATATAGTTTTGTTTTGAATTGAATTTTACAATATGCACCCGTTGGCGTGTCACGACGAATACAAACTTCTAAAAAAGATACACATTTTATTTACTTTTAAAGCCACGTTATACCAGTTTATACATGTGGACAGATTTGAATACATAAAATGACATGTCTTTGAAAATTAAAGCGTTAATATTCTGATTGCATGGTATCAACATTTTCAGTAGGACCTCTGTTTAGTTTCATCTCCTTAAATACAAAGGTATTATTATAATTTCAGTTACTCCCTGTTATATAAAATAGCTGATCTCAAAACTGCTGCAATCTTTACAAACACAAAACCAGCAGATGTTATTTCTATAGTGTTCCTCTGTAGTTTTGTTTCAACAGATTAAAGAAATAACTACTGACGCACCGAGGTGACAATTGTACTTTTTTATCTCGTGGCTACGAGAAACCTACTCACGAGAACTAGCTTGGGTCCCTTTCGTTCCAAAATGTTAGTATCTCATGTCCACAAGGTAAAACGTACGCATTCGAGTTAATATCTCATGATAACTCGAGTTATATCGTGGTCATAAGAAACTTACTCGTGGGAAAGAGATATCATCTCAAGGCTACGGGATAACTTATTTCAGGGAACGAGATAATATCTCATAGCAACGAGGAAACAAAACTTTGTTACCTCAGAGACTCCATATCAATCTGTTTAACTTTGTTTGAAGTATTTTCTCCATACATTTAATATATAATGATAACAAAAGGGCAAATACTTCAAACTATTCGCAAGTAAAATTGATTTTTGATTTAAGCACTTTTATCACATAAAGATCAGTGTATTTTTTGTATAAACGTCTTTAGACTATTTGAATCTTAAAACCTGATTCTGTACAACTAAGTACCGTTTACAAATAACACTTCATCTTTTTACCCTTTAATTGCTTAGCATTTTCACTGCACACAAAGAGTCAGTTCAAAAAGGTGGGCAATTTTGGAAGTAACTAAAAGTCTGAAAATTTGTTGGATTAATGGACACAATGGGTACTCGATCATATCCAAATATTTCAAAGTCTAAATCAAATGCCTGTTGTATTAAATTTACTGATGATTTAGGTAGTGAACCTAAAGCTTGTACAAGCGCTGCTTGTCGACTGTTCTGCAAGTCCTCTGAATCACTCCCGTCATAAGCATTCTTTAGAGCTGATTCAAATTGTTTTCTTGTAACGTTACGTACATCCTCATCCGATTTAAAAGGAAACTTTATTTTAAAACTGATGATTCCTCGGCTTTGAAGCCTGCTCCAAACTTTGAACAAAGCACATCCAAATGACACTTCACATTCAGCTACCCCTTTTTTCTGAGAAAACACCCAACCAGCAGCGTCCTTTATAGCGTCTAGTGCGGAGTCTTTCTCAAAATCATCAAATTTAATTTTTTCTGAAAGTTTGAATGCCTCTAGAATATGCATAGTATCTTCTTTAATTGTCTCATATTTGCCTATGTAATCGAATGTGACATTACATGGTAAGCAATGCAAATAATTAGACTGGAAATGCCCATCTATACATGGTGTAGATAGAACATTATGCACAGTATGATTAACAAATTCCGCAAATGTTACGTCATAACCACACTTGACATCAGTTTTTCTTTCCTTTTTCACTATCTGTTTTCCAGCTGATTTCCAGAAGTAGGTATTTGGTGAATAGAACTTGTCAAGCCAACCAGAAAATAGTCTCGTGTAAGGGTCTCTCACAAATATAACACTTCTTGTTTTGCTAAAAATTTCAACAATATTTGTCCAATTTTTACCTTTCATTGACCGGTACCCTCCTTTCTCGGTATACGCTTCTCCTAAGCCAATATGGGTAGGATTAGAAACGTTTCGCCAACCTCCTGCTATATGCAAAATTCGTTTCCAGAATGTACTCCCAGTCTTCTCAATTGCACAGAAAAGCATCTCTTTATTTTCCACATATTTTAGATTACTGGCAACGCCATTTCGTATACATCTTTGATCCACACGAGTCTCTCTCACTTTAGAACATACGTTCTGAAGATGTCTTTTACGGTTTATAAACCGGCGATGGATATCATTTTCCTAAAAGATATGACAAAGTATGCTAACTAAATAATACTGTCAAATATACAAAGGGTTTGACTAAACGTTGCATTGTTCTCATCGTATTCATTACAGTCAAGTTGCTTAAAAAGGCATTCTTAGGTATGAGAATTAAACTGAGGTATTCTACAATCCCATATTTCTTGGTCACCTTTATCTAGTCAGAAAAAGGCTAACGCTTTCGTTGTAAGAAGATCTACATCTATATCATTAATTATTGCTTGCCTTATATATGGTTTAAATTAATCTATAAGCAAAGGAGACATTCAACATGTTACCTGATCCATACTGCCCTTCGACCTTTCGCTTGAAGTGTTAATATTTTCCTTTATATTTACGACTCCGCTTGTCCCACCAATTACCTTTCCTGTAACGTCACCAAACTTGAGACAAGGAGATGGCAAAGTTGGCTGAGAAATAAGTGTACTTGTAAGTGAATCTGCCAAGCAAGGAAAGAATATAATCAGATTAATTCCTGTAAACCAGGCATTGTTGTTACCTTATCGCAAGTCTTTCCTTCAATGATTTATATCATTATTGCCCCTTAGCATTACAGTATTTTCTTCAATTATGTGCTCTGTATATTATTTCCAGCATTTCCTCCTTATGGTAACAGTCTTTTTCTCAAAAGTTCGTATTTGTATACCAGCCCGCTTATTTTTGTTTTATTTTATTTGAATCCCAGCTGATGTAAAATGTCAAAGGTTTCAACATAAAGCTTCACGAACGTTTAGACAGTAATGTCGCGAATTAAGTTTTGGACATTATTGAAACGGACTATGATATAATCAATCAGAGATGCACTGAAAATAAAATTGAAAAGAACAAGTTTACCCTTTAAGACAAGAAATCTATCAATATTTCTAAGCTATTGTTGTTGTTTTTTCAGGAAGCATCAAAAATATTCTGTAGTTTGTCTGAGTAAAGATACTCAAACATTCCTTAAATTACAGATTGTCTGAATTGTGAGAGATTGCAAAGAAATATTTCAGATGGTGTGAACCCACAGTCATTTACATTTTGAAGTGGTGGATCTTTTCGTGCACAAGACATTGTTGTCCACTTCAGGTAACGATCTGTCTCTAATCTGTACAACACTATTACCTCTCAACATTGTTGCCATCTAAAGTTACAATATTTCCCATATTGATTTGTATCTCTATATCATTGAGACATATATATAAAATCACCTTCTTAACTAAAACGTGGTATCATAAATAGTAGGAAAAGAAAGTATCGGATTGCAGCAAATAAAGAAAATAAGATTTTAGACTGAGATAAGTTAAGATCAAATTTTAGACGTCATATATTCAAGGTCATATATTGTTCGTCTGTAAATATTATCGTAGACAGTTTACAGTTACAGTTTAAGTTGATTCTTTAAAAGTGTCATTTTAATTTTTTGTGTCCAATTAATCGCCATGAAACTCAAAATGCTACAGATGTAGATTTCGTTGCACTGAGCCATCAGAATAAGTAAACAGTAAAATTCAATGATGACTAAATATTCTGAGCTGTTTGCTTAAGCTCATGTTAGCTATGTTTAACCATTTGAAAACAAAATGTGTAGATATATACATATATGCAGCTACTAAATTTAACATGCTACATGATTTCTTTAATGTTTTAAATAATTTTTACGTTAGGTGATAATCTACTACAGAAATGAAAGCATAAGTTTTATTGAAAAAATTTCCATGTTTAGAAAAATTATAATCATTTTCGTTTTAGTGCCGGGTTAGATTCTACGTAATGCCGACATAACTATATGTCAAATTCTGACTCTCCAACTTCTCATGGTGGAGTAGGACCCCAGGGGCCGCTGCGTGTATTTTTTCAATCACATTACCAGACTGGAATCACCAGCCTTCCTTAAGTCGACTAGATGTCTTCCCCAATTGAAATAATTCTACATTGAACCTTTGAATCAGTTTCTCTCTGTTTATCAAGTTCTGCTGTTCATTTACGCGAGTAGAACATTACAGTAAAAGATATAAAAGGTTTGACAATTTATAATTTATAATATAAAGCGTTAAAAAAAATATATATATAAAATATTTACCTTTTGACAAAACTGTCCACATAATTAATAAAGTTAAAACAGTTAACACTATTTTCCCCCTAACACGCATGTTTTAAACAACTTGGATATTCAATATTCATAGACTGAAAACAGACTATTCTACCTCTAACGGCTCACACCGTCAATGGTGACTGAACGGTAGTTTGATATGTAAACATTTTAATTAATATCATATGGGTCACATGCTGATAAAAAGGAACTTAAAACATACAATAACAGTATTTAACAAGCACTTCAGAATTTCAAAAAGTTGCATGTGAACAAATTGATACACGTGTATTAAATGTTTCTATTCATTGCCGGGACAACTTATTTTTCGAAGTATAGTATGGATGTGACCATAATAGGAAATCTGTTCCCTGACAACCTTTTCGGGAAAGGGATGGATATGTTTTTCAAAGAAAATGTTTTGAGTAAATTCTACAGCGAGAATTCGAACCGATAAACATCTGTCCTAGTAAACATCGTCTAGGCAAATATTTTCTATATTAGTCAAAGTTGTATACACTGGATAACTCATCTAAGAAATGTATGAGATGAAACGCTTTACACGATCATTCTTTGTCTAGCTGCACTACCTGATTAATTTGTTTTGCTTTTTCTTGGGTTTAACGTCGCACCGACACAAGTATAGGTCATATGGTGACATTCCAGCTTTGATGATGGAGGAAGACCCCAATGTGTATGGCACGCCAATTGTCCAATAATTACGTGAACCCAGGTTCACGATTGAAAAACTAGGATTAACGATCGATAAACTAGGTTTTTCGAACGTAAAACCAGGTTTTTCGAATACTAACCTAGATTTTCGAAACCACAGTTCAAGCTCGTGAACCCTTGTTTACATTCGATAATCTAGATTTTTCGATTGAACTATGAATTTCGGTCGTTATCCTAAGTTCACGAGCGTGAACCTATATTTACGGCCGTAAACCTGGGTTCACGAGCGTAAACCATAGTTTATGAACGTGAACCTATGTTAACGACCATGAACTTTGGTTTACGACCGTTGACATGGGTTGACATGGGTTTACGATCGTTAACATAGGTTCATGCTCGTGAACATAGGATAACGACCGAAATTCATAGTTTTGTTCAATAACCTAGTTAATCGAGCGTAAACCGTAAATGTTCACGTTTGTAAACTGTGGTTCACGCTCGTAAACCGAGTTTTCCGGCCGTAAACATAGGTTTTCGCTCGTAAACATAGGTTCACGTCCGTAAACTATGGTTCACGGCAAGCCAATTATCCGATAATTACGTACTTGGTAGAAAAACTAGGATTATCGAATACTAACCTATATTTTCGAGCGAAAGATCGGATAATGGGCGTAAACTTTAGTTTACGCTCTTGAACCCATGTTTACGTTCAATAAACTAGGTTTTTCGATTCAGCAAGAACCTATGTTTACGGGCGTGAGCCCGGGTTCACGAGCGTGAACCATAGTTTATGAACGTGAACCTATGTTTACGACCGAAAATCATAGTTCTGTTCGAAAAAACCTCGTTTATCGAATGTAAACCTAGGTTCACGCTCGTATATCCAAGTTCACGTTCGTAAACATAAGTTCACGTTCGTAAACATAGGTTCACGTCCGTAAAATATGGTTCAAGGTCGTAAACATAGGTTCACGTCCGTAAACGTAGGTTCACGGCCTTAAACCCATGTTCGTTCCTGAAATTCATAGTTGATTTTATAATCCTAATATATCGACCGTAATCCATGGTTTACGTTTAATAAGCTAGGTTTCTCGATTGAACAACGAATTTCGGTCGTTATCCTATGTTTACGAAAGTGAACCTTTGTTTACGACCGTGAACTTGGGTTTACAAGCGAGAACCTACGTTTACGAGCGTGAAATATGGTTTACGGCGTTATCCTATATTTTCGCTGGAACATAGGTTAGTAATCGAAAAATCTGGTTTTGCGTTAGAAAAACCTGGTTTATCGACCGTTAACCTTAGTCTTTCGACCGTGAACCTGGGTTTACGTAATCATTGGACAATTGGCGTGCCATAAATGTGCCCATCCGTGCATTATTTCATCACGAGCTGGCACCTGGATAGATCCACCGACCTTCCGTAAGCCAGCTGGATGGCTTCCTCACATGAAGAATTCAACGCCCCGCCCACATCGGTTTTAAGTCATCGATCTTAACCACCCGTTCACGGAGGACCTCTACCTGATCAAATTGAGTGATTAATGTATCACTTTACGATTATAACGTATTCATATTGACTCGCATTATTTATTACAACATTTGTTTCTGTTCATTGAATTCGAAGTCCCACTTATAGATTTATATATAACAGCAGTTCAACAGCGCTTAATAAATAATTTAAAGGTGGGAAATCAGATTTTAAACTAATAGTGGATTTGGTCGTAAGTTCAACAATGATCATTTACACTAATTTGTGTTCACTGACTGCTTAATACATGTAGGAATAAGTCCGCCCGATAAATGGGTAGTTCGAAAGGTGCTAGTATGATTATAAATCATGTTCTTATGGAAAAAACGAGTCATTACAGAAAGCTAAATTAATGAATGCAAAAGTAAACAAGAGGACCATGATGGTCCTGAATCGCTCACCTCTTCCCACATGACCCAGTTTTGAGTATGACGTCTTTATTTCTATTATTTGACATAGTGACCTAGTTTTTGAGCTCATGCGACCCAGTTTTGAACTTGACCTAGATATTATCAAGATAAAAATTCTGACCAATTTTCATGAAGATCCATTGAAAAATATTGTCTCTAGAGAGGTCACAGGGTTTTTTCTATTATTTGACCTATTGACCTAGTTTTCGAAGGTACGTTACCCTGTTTTAAACTTGACCTAGATATCATCAAGGTGAATATTCTTACCAATTTTCATGAAGATTTCATGAAATATATGGCCTCTAGAGAGGTCACAAGGTTTTTCTATTTTTAGACCTACTGACCTAGTTTTTGACCGCACATGACCCAGTCTCGAACTTGACCTAGATATCATCAAGATATGGAATATTCCGATATTCAGATATTCAGACCAATTTTCATACAGATCCCATGAAAAATATGGCCTATAGAGAGGTCACAAGGTTTTTCTATTATTTGACCTACTGACCTAGTTTTTGAAGGCACGTGACCCAGTTTCAAACTTGACCTAGATATCATCAAGATGAACGTTCTGACAAATTTTCATGAAGAACTTGTGAAATATATGGCCTCTAGAGAGGTCACAAGGTTTTTCTATTTTTAGACCTACTGACTTAGTTTTTGAAGGCACGTGACCCAGTTTCGAACTTGACCTAGATAATATCATCAAGGCAAACATTCTGACCAGTTTTCATGAAGATCTCATGAAATATATGGCCTCTAGAGAGGTCACAAGGTTTTTCTATTTTTAAACCTACTGACCTAGTTTTTAATAGCACGTGATCCAGTTTCGAACATGACCTAGATATCATCAAGGTGCACATTCTGACCAACTTTCATAAAGATCCCATGAAAAATGTGACCTCTAGAGTGGTCACAAGCAAAAGTTTACGCACGCACTGACGGACGGACGACGGACGCCGCGCGATCACAAAAGCTCACCTTGTCACTTTGTGACAGGTGAGCTAAAAAGAGCAGCATTCTGTGAAATAAGTAATACAGAGTAATATCTGTACAATGCACGTCAGATAATCAAAACTGAACTGGTATGTGAAGTTTCAATCAACTTGTATTAGAAGGTACTAAAATTCCAGTTAACCTACTGAAGTTTATCAAAACTTGCTACGACAAACAGTGGGAGTGTGTGTGTATGTGTGTGTGTGTGTGTGTGTGTGTGTGTGTTTATTTTTTTGGGGGGCGTGGGGTGAGGGGGGTGGCGAGGCATTGTTCAGTTAAAATGAAAATTAGAGTTATGGAACATGTTCAGTGCATGTCAGATCATCATAGGAAAAAATGCATGAGGTATTAATCCATTCCCATTAGTGGTTACTAGGATTATACCAGCATTTACAAGAATTGAAACAAAAAAGTGTTTCGGACAGTGCCAGTCGGGTCTTCAACTTTGTGTTAACACAATGTGTCTGTCCTGTCTGTCCTGAAGACTTGTCGTCTCATGTGGATGTTCCGTTCTAGAAAGATAATTTATTAACAATTTTGGTTTAAACAAAATTTTATTCAAAAAAGGTATCATGAATTACAGTAAATACATATGTCAAAAAGGCAAGGGATCAAGCAGAAAGCGAATAAGCTTTTTTACAAGCTCTTTCCCACCTGACAAATTTGTGGTGTAAAGTTATTATAAGCGTATGATTGTTTGTACATAATTTCTTTGTGAGTTTCTTTACTTTTCTCAAACACTAGACCTACGTCCATTTTTTTCACGGACCAAGTGTGTAGGTAAATTCGCAAGGGAATTTGAACAAAGTGTTTGAAGAAAGTACTGAGCATGTCTAGCAGACGCTTTCTGTTAAGGAAAACACTCCTTTTCATGCCTTCGACGCTCGTATAAGGTCTAGTGGTAACACGCTTGAGGTCTAGGATTTGAATCCGGTCTAGGCACTGGGAATGTTTGAGATGGTCTTGAGTGTCTCCCATCTAACGAAGAGGCCTTTACTGGTTCTTCCAAGAAAAGATGGCTTTGCGTGTATCGGTACTATACACCGGGCTCGTTTAAGCCTTGAACCTGACTGTATATTTGCAAAGAGCTAGGCTAATTTAGCTGGACAGGCCTATACATAGAAAGAAGGATTTATCTCTATCTGTTCTGGGGTCTTTATCTCGCTCTGTCCCTATAGTCAGATCGTTATGTTTCTGTACTAGTAAAGGATGAATTAGGCTCCCTGAGTGGCTGCCTTTGCACTATTTTAAGCACCTTTGAACGTGTTTATTATGTAAAAGTGCTACATAAATCTGGTATAATGATAATAAGAATTGTCCATAAGACACAACCAACCTTTCGAATTGTTGTCCCAAAAGCAGAAACATTACCCTAAATGTCAAAATATCTATATAGAGTTTCAATCCAGTATCTAACCAGATGTTTTAAGTTCAAAATGGGACATAATTTAGCCAAAATGCATGTCAGAGTTATGGGACTTGGTGCTATCACCTGGTTTTATTACCCCGAAGATACATGTAAAGTTTCAATTTAATATCTGCATTAGTTGTGGAGATAGAAATTTGCATGTTAAACTTTAACCAGTCTTTTTCTAAGTCCAAAAGGGGTCATAATTTCGCCAAAATGCATGTCAGAATTATAGGACTTGACCCAGTGATGTTGGAAATTGACATAGAAAAAGACAAAATAAGTTTTAAAGCTAAATGCCTTTAAGTAATAGCTATATGCACTTGCACATAAAATTATGACCAAGATTTAGTAAGTCGAAAAGGGTGCATAATTTGGCCAAAATACACCTCAGAGTTATGGAATTTGGTCCAGTGAGGTTGAAAATTGACATAGAAAAAGAAATAAAATGACATAGAAAAAGAAAATAATAAGTTTCAAAACTCGGGCTATATGCCTTTTAGTTATAGCTATACGTACTTTCAAGCAAAACTTTAACTCTGAAAACGAAAGGGGGTATAATTAGGCCAAAATACATGTCAGAGTTATGGAACTTAATGATTTCACCTCGTTCGCCCAAAGACATATGTGAAGTTTCAATTCAATACATGCATCAGTTTTGGAGATAGTAACTTGCATGTAAAACTTTAACCAGGTTTTTCTTAGTCTTAAAGGGGGCATAATCTGGGCAAAAAAACACATGAGAGTAATGGGACTTGACCCAGTGACCTTGGAAATTGTCCTAGAAAAAGAAAAATTCAGTCTCAAAGCTATATACTTTTAAATTATAGCCATATGTACTTGCATGCAAAACTTTAAAAAAGGTGTGTCGCCGACGCCGACGCCAGGCTGAGTAGAATAACTAGACTTTTCTTAGATGTGTCGGGCTTTAAGATAAAAACAAAAATTGATTTTGCTAATAGATACGTGCAACTTAGTTGTAACTTAGTAACAAAAGTAACAAAAGAGTCGTGCACGCAGTGGTTACTCAAAATAGTACTGTATTTTTCGTAAAATCAGTTTTGTAAAATTCCGTCAACGACTTTTAAAAATAAGTATTTCAAAAAACTCTTGCTGAACTTTTGATATAAGATATATTTTACAAAACGCAAACGTATTTCCTGAAAATATCTATATCGTTCATGTGTTCATGTGTAAAAAAATATTCTTCTGTTACAATAACATTTCTTTAAATCAAACATTAACTATTTATTGTGTTACAACGGGCATAATAGATATTATATCCTCTTCAGAAATTGTTGAAAACTTTCAAATTGTCATTTGATCACTGTTAGTATAATTGATTGGTTTTAATATTTCATTACACGCCTACCGTCTGCTCATAAATTATTCACTGATAACATATCGGGGAATGTTTTTCATTTTATTAAAGCTTTCATATTATCCTTTGTTGCTCAGGATTGTTCAATAAAATTTCTGCTACTGTCAGATATATTGCAAAATTCATACAGATATCAGTCTTTGTAAAACAGCTAGCCGTTTAATAAAACACCTTAAAGTTTCAGGCATCATACATAATGTCTAATTAAGTGTAGTTCTACTTCTTCATAATCAACATCAATTAAGTTCAATAACATAAACATCAATATTTCATTATTGTTACGATAGATTCACCTTGCCATACATTAATTTCACTTATAATACATCACCTGATTTACTTGTTTTTGATTTTAATACCTTTGATACGTTTCTGTTTGATCTGATGCTTTGTTCTTTGCTTTTATTCTTGAAATGTCTTTTTAAAGGAATTTGTAAACCTTCTGCAAGTCTGTTAAATTTGATCTAAGAATTCTTTGTGTTTTCGGATGAAACAAAAATAAATTGTCAGAAATTCCTCTTATATACGCCGCCACTGTACCAAAGCCACTACGTGTTAAAATAAGTGTGTCACAAAGTGTAAGAATAAATTGTTCCAAAAGTGCTGTATACAATCCCTCACAAGCTTCTTCTATAAAAAGTTTTAACGTTCCTAGCCGATCCACATGAACAATTGTTCGATTTATATTGATATATGATTTAAACCGCGTTTCAGCATGTCTTTTTATATCCTCTGAATCGGAGGCAATGTAAATGACATGTTTCCGGCCATCATCGTACCTTTCCAAAAACTCAAATATTACAGTCTCATTGGGTTTTCTTGCACGTGTATTATCTGCCGGAATACTTGGATTTTTCCCGATGCGGATATGGCTACATACTAAATGCCTACCTAGTATTCGATTATCATAGAATTGTACGGCATCCTTCAATAGTCTTTGGTTTGGTTTAAACAGAGTATGCAGTACTAAATGCATTGCTTCTTCATTTGTAATATTCATCAACCATTTTAATCGTACTTTAGCTTGTTTGTTTTCTCTTATCTCATCAATTGCATAGGCGTTAAATCGTAAAACTACAACTTGTTTTGTCCAGTTTATGTCAAAATCAAAACTTTTAATTTGATTCAGGAATTTCTTTGTATTTCCAATATTAACAAAATTAAATTCAATAAAGTTTTTCTTCGGGACAGTCTTCAGAAAATTGGTACACATTGACCAGTTATAAATATTTAACAAGAGAAAGTTGTTTAAATCGCACGGACTTGTCATATCGACGGCGAAAGTTCTATTTGTAAGTAATGCCAAGAGAAAAGAAGACACAATTCCTTTCTGACGGTCAGCCAAACCTCCACATAACCCTGATGAATCACATTTGTATACTAAAAACCTCTGACTACGGCAGTTCTCTACACTAAGGAGTTTTATAGTCTGTAGATTTTTCTCTGTCAACAAACGGCCGCTTTTATAAACTATGTCCTTTGTAATAATATGTTTGTTCCAGACATGTTTTTCAAAATGTTTTTCAGTAGATTCTTTCTTGCAGTTTATATGGTGATTTCTGATTCTGGTATTAGATACGTCAAGAACGTTTAATACCAAAAAGATAACGAACACGAGCAAACTTGTAAAAATCTGAAAAAGATAAAAAAAAAAAAATATTGTTCAATAATAGAACGTGTTGTCAAACGCTTCATAGTCGTTCTATTTTAATCTGACTATATGCCTTTAGATATATATTTCAGAGTTTAAATCTGAAAACTTTCACCAGATATTCATACCATAAAACACAATGTAAGACGTACAATAAATTGTCAACGTATATGCTTAACTTTATGATACGTAATCGATTGATTTCTTAGTTTCCACCTATTGACCTTGATGTTGTTTTTGTATTATACCTGTTTACACCGTTTAAATCTCTATTTTGATTGCAGGGCACTGTTGCCCCGTTTCCTGGCACTGTATATAGTTTCATGACTCCAGGTCAAATATATATTTAAGATGCTTTGTTAAATTTAACGTCACACCGACACATTTACAGATCATATGGTGACTTTCCAGATGTCCACGGAAGCGGAAGACTTCAGATGCACCATGGACATTATTTCATCACGGATGGGCACACTGGTAGAACCGACGACCATCTGTAATTATAAGCAAGCTGGATCGCTTCCCGCATGCTGTGTTCTAATTTTTAAAGAATATATCTGCAAGTGTAATGCATAATGTGCCATATGCATCATATGTCATATCATGTAGCAAATTTTGTGGAACAACTATTCTAAGTTTGAATCAAATTTCTTTGGCAATTAGTAAAATAGAGCAAAAAAGCATCACAACTTTCACCTGTTTTACAAGGTAAAACGGGGAATAACCAAAAGATAGTGTTGCCAGAGTTATAGCCCTTGAGTCATATCATGTGGAGAATGATATGGAATAACCATTTCATCCATTTAATAACAACAGAGATATGGTGAAAAAGTATTAAAATTATACTGAAATTGTAAATGTTTGTGACTCATTTATGACCCTTGTGTCATATGATGAGGACGATAACGTTGAAGAACTATTTTAAAAATGAATCAAATTCATAAAATGATAACAAATTAGGATAAAGAAATCTTGATATCACTAGATAGAAAAAGTCAAAATATTAATCAAATACCAATATCACTGTTTTCATATGTTAGCATTCAAAATATGTTAGCGTTTAAATGTTTCTAAAACTGTAAACAACAATTATCAGCTTATTTATTCCGACGGTTCAGAAAATATAATGACTTTTATTCAAGCAGTTTGAACAAAATACAATGCTAGAATTGAAAAACAAACCAGTAAGATCCTTTTCAGCTTCAACGGTTCAATTCCAGCCATTATTTTTATTATTTTATTTTTTGTAGACGATGCAATAACATGCTTTACTCATCGATGGAAACTAACATTCACGTTAAGATAAATTGATAGAAATATGGCTGTGCTTTAATGTAATACTCTTGTAAAAGTAAAATGAGCCGTGCCATGAGAAAACCAACATAGTGGCTTTGCGACCAGCATGGATCCAGACCAGCCTGCGCATCCGCGCAGTCTGGTCAGGATCCATGCTGTTCGCTTTCAAAGCCTCTTGTATTTGGAGAAACCATTAGCGAACAGCATGGATCCTGACCAGACTGCGCGGATGCCCAGGCTGGTCTGGATCCATGCTGGTCGCAAAGCCACTATGGTGGTTTTCTCATGGCGCGGCTCAAATGTCATCATCGGGAAAGCACACTTTTCTTGACAAAATCTATAAGAAGAGCCTTTGAAGCATATATGGCAGCAAAGTAAAATAATGACATTCTCAGATCGATCGATTCTGTTCATTACGCTTAATGAAATATGCATATAAATCTCTCTCTCTCTCACCAGGACCGGCTAAAAAAAAAAAAACAATTATCCAATTATTATTATCTACAAAATCATTAACAGCATTAACAGTGTTCATTCCAAAGCCCGGTCTGTTCGGGAAATGAATATGATTTAAAATGCGTTTCGCGGTCATTTCTGAATTGGTTCTGATAAATTAGAATATGTTTGAAGGATTGTTCCTCAAAATAGAGGAAACAACTTTGAAATTCATGTTATAAACATATATCAGTTTAACACCAAAAGTCAGTCTTAAGGTATCTTTCAAACAGCAAAATTGTCTTTTAGAAAGTGTGCAATTAAAACCTTCATTTGTATTGCAAACACGTAAATTTCTTTCATTTAACAATATGTAAATAATAGTCCATCTGAGTTTGCGATTTGCAATCTGGTAATTCCATTACAACACGCTTTTTTAATAATGAATTTTGATAAACGAAGACGAATTGTTCACAATGATGATATAAAACCTTTAATAATTACCACTGTTTTATTTTGACCAAAATGTACTTTTTTTTCTATGTCAGGAAAAAGCAATTATGCATTAAATACCTTTATGACTGTGGTAAGCATAAACATATCTTTGTTGAAAATGGCTACTTTAATTCAATTCAATCATTTTATACAGTAATGTTTCGATAGCCCAGGAACATTTCGTATGCACGCCCTCCAGATAAACGTTAAGTGGACATTTAGAAATACCTTAAATCAACCAGTCTAAAACCAATAGATAATTTAACCTTGTCCTTTAAATTCAAAGAGTTGTCTGATGAATAATTAAACATTTTCTCTGAAACCAGTTTAGACGCAAGACTGTTCTAGCATAAAATTGTTGCTTTGTCGTTTTCAGAGCATGTGACCAAAGGAATGTAAGTGTACGTTAAAAGAGATTCTCGCGCGCACGCGTTGTTTAAACACTTTCTTAAATTCTGCGCGATCCATGATAAATCATTAACATAAAAACTGTTCTATATCTACGGTGTTCCGTTTGGACAATCGTGACTTTTTATTTGATACTCAACCGCGATGCACGATGGTCCGATGACGAAAATTCGATAGCGCGATGGCACGATGATGAAACAACGATGGTAAGATGGTGAAACGCGATGGCACGATGACGAAATCGCAATGGTAAGATGGTGAATATCGACGTAATATCGCGTTTTCATGATCGTACCATCGCGTTTTCACCATCGTATCATCGTGCCATCGCGTTATCATCATCGTACCATCGTGCCATCGCGTTTTCACCATCGTGCCGTCGCGTTATTACCATCATATCATCGCGTTTTCACCATCGTGCCGTCGCGTTATCACCATCGTACCAACGCGGTTTCACCATCGTACCACCGCGTTTTTACCATCGTACCATCGCGTTTTCACCATCGTACCATCGCCTTCCGGTTAGAAATGCGTAGTTCCGTACATTTGTATTTTTGTCAACAATAGATGAATATATCTCAATGTATTTTATAAGAAGAAATTTACAATTTAGATTCTGCTGTTTTGGAAATTGTTTTACAGTGCTCAGTTCATTAAAACTGTGTAAAATCTTCAAGGCCACATCCTTTGTATTTTATGTATACATGAAAGTAAATAAAAAGCTGGGTGTAATAGTCACATGATATTATTCAAACTCAGCTTATTCTTATTAGGATGTAGAAGGTACATAGTGCAATGTGAAAATGAGATTGTATCAAGCCTGTATTTTACTGACACATATACTGTACCACTGTGCATGACCACCGGAAGGCGATGGTACGATGGTGATAACGCGATGTACGATGGTGATAACGCGATATACGACGGTGAAAACGCGGTGACACGATTGTGAAAACGCGATGGTACGATGGTAAAAACGCGATGGTACAATGATGATAACGTGATGGTACGATGATACGATGGTGAAAACGCGATAGTACGATGATGAAAACGCGATATTACAGCGACATTTCACCATCGTACAATCGCATCATCGCGATTTCATCATCGTGCCATCGCGTTTTCACCATCGTACCATCGTTGTTTCATCATCGTGCCATCGCACCATCGGCGTTTTTGTCATAGTACCATCATATACCGGTACCGTGGTTCAGGATTCAAGAAAAGGTCATGATTGTCCAAACGGAACACCGTATATATCGGATGGAGCTGACATTCACGCGTATTTCATGAACATTTAATAATATTTATTAAGGTGTAATATAACCCAAACAGGGATTTGTTATGAATAAAGTCATTGTTTGGAGTTCATGTGCGAAGGTTTTGTACCGTGAGGGTGCAGACTGAACGATATAATAACAGGTATCTGAACGACAAAGGTTATTTCTTCAGGAAACAAAGTCACTGTTTCTGACATATTATTTTGAAACTAGCGTGCATGATATCAAGGATGATATGCTATATCCTTGAGACATATTCACCACATATTTTCTTTGCCTATTTGTGGTTTTCTATTCTAGCGAGCCGGTGTGAGACAGTCACTAAATATTTTGTTTGCCTGTTTGAGATGTTCTTTTCTAGCGTGCCGCTATGACACTTGACCTGATGTCGTAATAATCGTGATGAACTTACAGTGATTAAGTTGTAAAATTACATGAAAACTCGGTATAGTTTGTTTAATAGGAACATAAATCGAGTCATGTTATATATTCATTTATTCAACTTTTTACACATTTTTTTGTCAGAAAAGTGTTGACACCCTTTACGTTAACCAATTCCTCGGGAATATTCAGATGTTATAACACGTACCAATTACTTTATCCCTACATTTCAACTGAGCAACACTGCTCACTGTTTTACGATCGCACAATCGTACGAAGTTCGTACGCAAAGGTTTTGGCAAACTGGGGCCTGTTAATATGTTAATCTTAATGTTTTGGCATTTACTATTCATGCCTTTTTATAACTTTAAAGAATTGTAAAATAGTTTGTCATTCCGGGAAATCGGACATAATCACATGTATTAATTCCGGAAAATCGGATATAATATAGAAAACGTTTGTTTGTTTGTTTGTTTGTTTTGGGTTTAACGCCGTTTTTCAACAGTATTTCAGTCACGTAACGGCGGGCAGTTAACCTAACCAGTGTTCCTGGATTCTGTACCAGTACAAACCTGTTCTCCGCAAGTAACCGCCAACTTCCCCACATGAACCAGAGGTGGAGGACTAATGATTTCAGACACAATGTCATTTATCAAATAGTCACGGAGAACATACGCCCCGCCCGAGGATCGAACTCACGCCCCCGCGATCCGTAGACCAACGCTCTTACCTACTGAGCTAAGCGGGCGGGCTAGAAAACGTTTGTAGTTTATATATCATTATTATTATCATTTACCAGAATCTGATTTTTATAGGCTAAGCGCTCTTTTCATCCGTAAAATAAACGTTCAAAAGCGCTGTACAAACTGCATATCACAGAATGATATGGACACACAATACAAGACAAAAAAATATCAACTATAAAAGGTATTTACTAGCCTGAATCAGATTTTACTCTACATTTAAATTGTACTAGATATTATAAAGAATAATAAACAACAGTAAATAGTTTCTATTGCAAAGTCATATTCAGCTTGTTTTCCAGTGCAAAGTTACTTTCAATAGACCTTAAAGAAAAAGTGTGTTTTTAATGATCTTTTGAAAGCATCCAAGCTTTTAGCGTCTCTAATGGTAGCCGGATCTTTGAAGAGCATTCCATAACTTCGGTGCAGCTGATGATAAACTACGACCACCGTACCTCACAGTTTTGCTTTTTGGAACAACTAGTTGTTTTGAGTTGTTCTTGGATCTCAAATTTCTTGCTGGTTGATAGAGTTCTAGCAAGTCTTTAACATAGATCGGTGATTAGTTATGCAATGCTTTGTATGTGTGAATTAGAATAAGTCCACTCTGTGAGTAACTGGTACCCAGTACAGTTCTTTTAATACCGGTGTAATGTGATCATAACGCGATATTCTCGTTATAATTCGAGCTGCAGTGTTCTGAAGACTTTGAAGTCTATTCAGCAAGGCCATAGGAACACCATACAAGAACGCATTGCAATAATCAAGGCGTAAAGTGACGAGTGAATTTACTAGCGATTTTGTAGCATCTGTATTTAAATATTTCCTGATGTGGCCTATTTGAATCAAGTGACAATAATACCTCGTTAGGATAATATATACTCCTGAAAAATCGAAAATGGTATGCAACATGAATATTTATTCCTGAATTATCGGGAATAATGTGATATAATTGTTTACTCATGCTAAAAGAAAAACAAAAATTACACTCCGAATAAAATCCGTTATTCAAATATACTATGAATTCAAAACAGGGTAGATAGTCATTAATTGGTAAATTATGGACGACGGAGTTGGCTCCCTTTTGAATATTATGTACCATAGAAAATACGGATTAGAAGATTTCTATAATGCTACTTGACAAAAAATAAATAAAAGAAGAGAATCACGCGCTCAAGTGACAATAATACCTCGTTAGGCTTAATTTCAAAATCAGACGAGCTAAATGGAAATATTATCTGTACAACAAGTTGGTGTCGCTTTTTGAAAGAACAAAAACGGAAATAAAACAGCTCGAAATACTGACCGTAACAATAAGATAAGATAAGATAAGATAAGTTTTCTCAGTGTGTTAAGAATACGTGGTTGATTACTGCATCATCGTTGCCATATATGATAATATTTGAAGATTCTTACATAAATGTGAAAAGGTTGAAGTGCGTAGTTTCCAAATAAAGTCATTTAGGCCAGACAGCCTTTAATTATCGGGTAACAGCATACGCGGCATGGAAGCACTAGTCTAATAAAAAAACTTGAAATAAAGTATGATATAGGCGATATATACATGTAAGAAGCGTTCGACAGAAGGCACAGCATACGACCGGGTCCCTTTGTTTCAGAAAGTGAAAGATTGATTCGATGATACGATCACTACCATGTACAATACACTCAAGTGCTTAGCCTAAACATTTGACAATAATTTTATTCAAGAGCAAATCGCTGTATGTGCGTGCATGCGTGCGTGCGTGCGCGTGCGCGTGTGTGTGTGTGTGTGTGTGTGTTATCTTTAAGGTATTCTCCAAATATTTGCCCGTTTAGTGAGCTTTTCTTTTTCCAGCGCGCCGCAATAACGTCTGACACGATGACGTAATAATTTGTAGGAATAACGCATGTTTTTTCGTGTTATAACATCTGCAAAATCCCGCGAGATTGATTGGTGCCCGAGCACGATATGGCGAGGTTACCATTTTATCACGAGGGATTCCGAAGATGTTTAACACGAAACGAAGGTACGCTTACGCTATTCTAGCATAAAACGTTAACGCTAAAACTGAGAAATGAATACACTGTCACCCGGCGCCGTTAAACTTTCATGAAATGCGCGGGAATTCTACGTTATTTTTTACGTTGACGTTATTTCTTTTGAATCATCCGTTTTTAAACCGTAATACGTTTACGCAATGCCACGGAATGCGCATATATAAAAAGCTGTTTTAACAGCACGTGAGCGCGAGAATCTCTCCGTTAACACACTTTTCCTCTCCTGTGAAAACAAATCCGAATAGTTTCAAGAGCAGCGGTTTTATACTAGAATTAAAATTCAATACAGTGCATGTATTGCGTTTAAAACTCACAGTTTCAGTCTTATCCTTCTAATAGAGAAATATGCTGGTGTTAGAATGTGCCCTTATGTAGCAGATCCACATACTGATTTACTTGAAGGACTTTGCCACAAACATGTGTACAAATGTTTACTTTTATGTAGAAAAACAAAACAAAACAGTACGTTGAACAATCGCTTTCAATAGAACTATAAGAAATGTTTACCATGAATACACGTAGAGGCCTCCGTGGCCGAGTGGTTAAGGTCGCTGACTTCAAATCACTAGCCTCACTCGGGGCGTTGAATCATTCATGTGAGGAAGCCATCCAGCTGGCTTACGGAAGGTCGGTGGTTCTACCCAGGTGCCCGCTCGTGATGAAATAATGCACGGAGGGGCACGAAGGGCACCTGGGGTGTTCCTCCACCATTAAAGCTGGAAAGTCGCCATATGACCTATCATGTGTCGGTGCGACGTTAAATCCAACAACAAAAAATGAATGCACTTTTCTTCAAATTTCTTCAGTATTTCAGTATTTTCAGATTTCATCGTTCATTTGCTCACTAAATTTTTTCGTCTCTCTTCAGTAACACGACCTATCTCTAATGAGTCTCGAACTTATCCAGGCCTTATGCTACGGCAGCCCGTTATGTTTTTGCCAGGAACTTAAAACTAATAGTCTGATAACAAATAAATATGCTGGAACATTTTTGTTCTTCAATTTAAAGTGTTTTTCAATAATGATAAAAATTATAACAACACATCATTCTGCGTTTTATTGATGTTTTACAACATACACGAATTCCGTGCGACATTATTTCAACTTCGCAAATATTTTCTTAAATTCGCAACCTACAAATTTTGCGAAATTTTGTGAAACAGCCTTTTTATAGTACGAAATGTGTACGAAATTTGAAATTTGCACACAAAAAAAACACCCCAAAAAACAACTTCGACTTCGTACGTAGTTCAGAATCTGTGAAACAGGCCCCAGATCCGATAAATCTTGTAAATCAGTTTTTGCTGTTATTGGGTTTCAAGTCGCACCGATAGAGTAAGAGGCGACATTCCTGCTATTGATGGTAGTTTAAGACCCCAGGTGACCTTCCGTGCACTTTATTTTATCACGGGCTGTAATCTGGGTGGAACAACCATCATTCGATAATCCAGTCGGATGAATTACTCACGTGAAGAATTCAACGCCACATGAGAGGCTTGAACCCATATTCGACAAATAATTCAAAGTAAGCTACCGTAACCACTTGGCCATTGAGCCCCTTATCTTACATTTTTTTATATTTGTTTTTTTTTTAATTCAAATGTCTTGAACAAATATTAACACATGAAAAACGCGACAAAATCAGAAACTCACCTTAAATAGGAAGAGAAAATGTGCAGACTTGTACATCACTTGCTTCCCTCTGAACTCCATATTACGCTTTAACCCTTAACCTGCTATATTTCTATAATGGACTGGTCCATCTTTCAATTTGGACAGTACCACTTATTACTCAAAGGGGTTTTCACTGAAAATTTACTGACTGAATAGCGAACAGTGCAGACCATGATCAGACAGCACGGATGTGCAGGCTGATCTTGGTCTGCACTGGTCGCAAAGGCAGAATCATCTTAAATGTATGAAGTATTACTATAAACGAGTAAGCTGAAAATTGTTCAATAACCATGTTTGACACTTTCATGTGTTTCAGTTTTTTGTCATCTTTTCAAGTGATACATCTGATTCTTAGAACAGTTCTTTTTATCTTCTAGAATGTTTTGTAAAACATTATTTATCGAAATAACTAAAATAGTTTAAAATATTTATAACAGAAACAGTAGAAAGATTTACCTTTTAGCCAAACTGTCCAAATAAATAAACCTAAAACGATAAAGACGCTTTTCACTTTTACACGCATGTTAAAAGCAATCAAATATCCAAAATTCAAGTAAACCACACAACAAGATCAAATTACAACAAACCAGCTTACTTTGAAAGGCTAGATCTACACCGTTACAGATGCTGAACAATAGTTTGATAATAAATTATTCAAATTTGTAATAGCTACACACAAAAACACAAAAATAAAGTGATATGTTTTGCATATGTATACCTGAGGGATTTCTTAGCTTAATGAAATAAGATTGTTCAAATTTAACGTGTTTATTCATTTTACTGATAACGAGGTTGAACAAGAGCTTTTAACTTACACTAAAGTAGTATCAAAACATGACTGGTAAAAAGGGTAACTTTGATTTTGATAGATTTGATAGTTTAGACTCATCTGTCTATTGCTGAATTGATGTCATGCAACTCCATTGTTTGCTGCATATGTCAGGTTACTCCATTGTTTGCTGCATATGTCAGGTTACTCCATTGTTTGTTGTATTGATGTCGGGTTACTTCCTTGTTTGTTGCATATTTCAAGTCACTCCATTGTTTGTTGTACTGATGTCGCGTTACTCAATTATTTGTTACATACGTCAGGTTACTCCATTGTTTGTTGTTTATGTCAGGTTACTTCATTGTTTGATGCATATGTCAGGTTACTTCTTTCCTTGTTGCATATGTCAGGTTACTTCATTGTTTAATGCATATGTCAGGTTACTTCATTGTTCGATGCATATGTCAGGTTACTTCATTGCTTGTTGCATATGTCAGGTTACTTCATTGTTTGATGCATATGTCAGGTTACTTCATTTTTTGATGCATATGTCAGGTGATTTCATTGTTTGTTGCATAAGTAAGGCCACTCCATGGTTTGTTGCATATGTCAGGTTACTTCCTTGTTTATTGCATATTTCAATGTCACTCCATTGTTTGTTGTACTGATGTCGCGTTACTAAATTATTTGTTGCATATGTCAGGTTACTCCATTGTTTGTTGTTTATGTCAGGTTACTTCATTGTTTGATGCATATGTCAGGTTACTTCATTGCTTTTTGCATATGTCAGGTCACTTCATTGTTTGCTGCATATGTCAGGTTACTCCATTGTTTGTTGTATTGATGTCGGGTTATTCCATTGTTTGTTGCATAAGTCAGGCCACTACATTGTTTGTTACATATGTCACGTTACTTCATTGTTTGATGCATATGTCAGGTTACTTCATTGCTTGTTGGATATGTCAGGTTACTTCATTGTTTGATGCATATGTCAGGTTACTTCATTGCTTTTTGCATATGTCAGGTCACTTCATTGTTTGATGCATATGTCAGTTTACTTCATTGTTTGATGCATATATCAGGTTACTTCATTGTTTAATGCATATGTCAGGTTACTTCATTGTTTGTTGCATAAGTCAGGCCACTCCATGGTTTCTTGCATATGTCAGGTTACTTCCTTGTTTGTTGCATATTTCAAGTCACTCCATTGTTTGTTGTACTGATGTCGCGTTACTCAATTATTTGATGCATATGTCAAGTTACTCCATTGTTTGTTGTTTATGTCAGGTTACTTCATTGTTTGATGCATATGTCAGGTTACTTCATTGCTTGTTGCATATGTCAGGTTACTTCGTTGTTTGATGCATATGTCAGGTTACTTCATTGTTTGATGCATATGTCAGGTTACTTTATTTTTCGATGCATATGTCAGGTTACTTCATTGTTTGTTGCATACGTCAGGCCACTCATTGCTTGTTGCATATGTCAGGTTACTTCATTGTTTGATGCATATGTCAGGTTACTTCATTGTTTGATGCATATGTCAGGTTACTTTATTTTTCGATGCATATGTCAGGTTACTTCATTGTTTGTTGCATACGTCAGGCCACTCCATTGTTTGTTGCATATGTCAGGCAACTTCATTGTTTGATGCATATGTCAGGTTACTTCTTTGCTTGTTGCATATGTCAGGTTACTTCATTGTTTGATGCATATGTCAGGTTACTTCTTTGTTTGATGCATATGTCAGGTTACTTCATTGTTTGATGCTTATGTCAGGTTACTTCATTGTTTGATGCATATGTCAGGTTACTTCATTGTTTGATGCTTATGTCAGGTTACTTCATTGTTTGAGGCATGTGTAGGGTTACTTAATAGTTTGCTGCGTATGCCATGTTACCCCATTATTTCTTGCATATGTCACGTTTTTCCATTTTTGTTGCATATGTCACGTTATTTTATTGTTTGTTGCATATGCCACGTTACTCCATTATTTATTGCATATGTTGCGTTACTTTATTTTTTGTTTTACTCCAGGGTTTGTTGTATATGTCAGGTTACTCCATTAATTGATCCATGCGTCAAGTTACCTCATTGTTTGTAGCATGTGTCATGTTAATCCAGAGTTTGTTGCATATGTCATGTTACTCCAGTGTTTGTTGTTTATGTCAGGTGATTTCATTGTTTGTTGCATTATGTCACGTTACTCCATTATTTGTTGCATATGTTACGTTACTTCATTGTTTGTTGCATATGCCATGTTACTCCATTATTTGTTACATATATGATGTTATTCCATTGTTTGTTGCATATGTCATGTAACTCTTGTGTTTGTTTTATATGTCAGGTTACTCCATTGTTTGTTCCATGCGTCATGTTACCTCATTGTTTGATGCATATGTCAGGTTACTTCTTTGTTTGATGCATATGTCAGGTTACTTCATTGTTTGATGCTTATGTCAGGTTACTTCATTGTTTGATGCATATGTCAGGTTACTTCATTGTTTGATGCTTATGTCAGGTTACTTCATTGTTTGAGGCATGTGTAGGGTTACTTAATAGTTTGCTGCGTATGCCATGTTACTCCATTATTTCTTGCATATGTCACGTTTTTCCATTTTTGTTGCATATGTCACGTTATTTTATTGTTTGTTGCATATGCCACGTTACTCCATTATTTATTGCATATGTTGCGTTACTTCATTTTTTGTTTTACTCCAGGGTTTGTTGTATATGTCAGGTTACTCCATTAATTGATCCATGCGTCAAGTTACCTCATTGTTTGTAGCATGTGTCATGTTAATCCAGAGTTTGTTGCATCTGTCATGTTACTCCAGTGTTTGTTGTTTATGTCAGGTGATTTCATTGTTTGTTGCATTATGTCACGTTACTCCATTATTTGTTGCATATGTTACGTTACTTCATTGTTTGTTGCATATGCCATGTTACTCCATTATTTGTTACATATATGATGTTATTCCATTGTTTGTTGCATATGTCATGTAACTCTTGTGTTTGTTTTATATGTCAGGTTACTCCATTGTTTGTTCCATGCGTCATGTTACCTCATTGTTTGTTGCATATGTTATGTTAATCCAGAGCTTGTTGCATATGCCATGTTACGCCAGTGTTTGTTGCTTATGTCAGGTTATTCCATTGTTTGTTGTTTATGCCAGGTTACTCTATTGTTTGTTGTTTATGTTAGGTTACTTCATTGTTGTTTATGCCAGGTTACTCTATTGTTGTTTACGTCAGGTTACTTCATTGTTTGCTGCATATGTCATCATACTCATTTGTTTGTTGTATTTTTAATTGCTGTATATGTCAGCTTACTCCATTGTTGATTGTACATGTCAGAATACTTTATTGCTTTTTTGTACATGTCGGGTTACTGTATTGTTCAAAGATATCAGGTCACTCCATTAATTGTTGTATTGATATTATATTACGCCAGTGTTTTTTTTTTTTTTGAGGCCCCAAAAGGGTTATGCCTTTTATTTACTTTCTCTATACATAAAGGTTTTACAAACACATATATATGCATTTACATCTAGTGCAATAAATATTCAAGAATCTCGTTAAATCAATATAAATCTATAATAAGATTTTAAACCAAACATTACTTATGTTCCTACGTGAAATCTAACATTTCAACATTGTGATGTTATAATATCAGTTAAGTTGGTCTGCAGTTCGCAGTTCGCGTTTCGAATTGCGAACTGCAAACTGGTCTGCAGTTCGCAGTTCGCAGTTCGCGATTCGAATTGCGAACTGCAAACTGGTATGCAGTTCGCGATTCGAGTTGCGAACTGTAAACTGGCCTGCACTTTACGATTCAAATGTCAACGTGCAGTCTGATCTACACTGTCCTGCGCATTGCAGACAAGAATGCATTTCACGGTTGGTCTGCAGTTCGCGTTTCGAATTGCGAACTGCAAACTGGTCTGCAGTTCGCGATTCGTGTTGCGAACTGCAAACTAGTCTGCAGTTTACGATTCAAATTTCAACGTGCAGTCTGATCAACACTGTCCTGCGCATTGCAGACAAGAATGCATTTCACAGTTGGTCTGCAGTTCGCGTTTCGAATTGCGAACTGCAAACTGGTCTGCAGTTCGCGATTCGTGTTGAGAACTGCAAACTAATCTGCAGTTTACGATTCAAATTTCAAAGTGCAGTCTGATCAGCACTGTCCAGCGCATTGCGGATCAGAATGCATTTAATAATTAGTCTGCAGTTCTCATTTCGCGTTTCCAACTGCGAACTGGTCCGCGGTTCGCGTTCCAAATTGCAAACTGCAATCTTGTCTGCTGATTACAATAAAAATTTCAAAATGCAGTCAGATCAGCACTTTCTTGCGCATTGCAGACAAGAATGCATTTCACAGTTGGTCTATATATCGCAGTTTGTGTTTCCAATTGTGAACTGCAAACTGGTCTGCAGTTCGCAGTTCGCGATCTGAATTGCGAACTGCAAACTGGTCTGCAGTTCGCGATTCGAATTGCGAACTGCAAACTGGTCTGCAGTTCGGGATTCGTATTTCGAACTGTAAACTGGGACACAATTTACGATTCAAATTTCAAAGTGCAGTCTGATCAGCACTGTCCAGCGCATTGCGGACAAGAAAGCTTTTCATAATTAGTCTGTAGTTCGCATTTCGCGTTTCCAACTGCGAACTGCAAACTGGTCCACAGTTCACGTTTCAAATTGCAAACTGCAATCTTGTCTGCTGATTACAATAAAAATTTCAAAGTGCAGTCTGATCAGCACTTTCTTGCGCATTGCAGACAAGAATGCATTTCACAGTTGGTCTATAGTTCGCCGTTTGTGTTTCCAATTGCGAACTGCAAACTGGTCTGCAGTTCGCAGTTCGCAGTTCGCGATTCGAATTGCGAACTGCAAACTGGTCTGCAGTTCGCGATTCGAATTCGAACTGCAAACTGGTCTGCAGTTCGGGATTCGTTTTGCAAACTGTAAACTGGGCTACAATTTACGATTCAAATTTCAAAGTGCAGTCTGATCAGCACTGTCCAGCGCATTGCGGACAAGAATGCTTTTCATAATTAGTCTGCAGTTCGCATTTCGCGTTTCAAACTGCGATCTGCAAACTGGTCCGCAGTTCGCGTTCCAAATTGTAAACTGCAATCTTGTCTGCTGATTACGATAAAAATTTCAAAGTGCAGTTTGATCAGCACTTTCTTGCGCATTGCAGACAAGAATGCATTTCACAGTGGTATATAGTTCGCAGTTTGTGTTTCCAATTGCGATCTGCAAACTGGTCTGCAGTTCGCAGTTCACAGTTCGCGATTCGAATTGCGAACTGCAAACTGGTCTGCAGTTCGCGATTCGAATTGCGAACTGCAAACTAGTCTGCAGTTCGCGTTTCGAATTGCGAACTGCAAACTGGTCTGCAGTTCGCGTTTCGAATTCGAACTGAAACTGGTCTGCAGTTCAAGATTCAAAATGAAAGTGAATTAGAAGGTTACTCTTATATTTTAAAGTAATAGGTCAGTGCTTGCTAAATATAAAATTTTGAGCCGTGCCATGAAAAAATCAACATAGTGGGTTTGCGACCAGCATGGATCCAGACCAGCTTGCGCATCCGCGCAATCAGGTCAGGATCCATGCTGTTCGCTAATGGTTTCTCTAATTGCAGTAGGCTTTAAAAGCGAACAGCATGGATCCTGACCAGACTGCGCGGATGCGCAGGCTGGTCTGGATCCATGCTGGTCGCACACCCTCTATGTTGATTTTCTCATGGCACAGCTCATTAATGTTAATGGTCTGCACTTTCTCCCTCTTCAGTAGAACTGCAAAGTGCTGGCAAGTCTGCGGCTCCTAGTTTTCGATTCAAACTACGAACTGCAAACTGGTCTGCAGTTCTCAGTTCGCAGTTCGCAATTCGTAGTTCATAATTCGAATTGCGAACTGCAAACTGGTCTGCAGTTCTCAGTTCGCAGTTCGCAATTCGTAGTTCATAATTCGAATTGCGAACTGCAAACTGGTCTGCAGTTCGCAGTTCACGATTCGAATTGCGAACTGCAAACTGGTCTGCAGTTCAATATTTAAAATGAAAGTTTATTGGAACATTACTCTTAGGCCTAGAATTTCGTACTTAGTAAGTTTTTGCTTAAAAGAGGTTATGGTCCCTTAGCTGCAGTCACTTTATCCGAATCGAAATTGTAAACTGTAAGCTGGTCTGACTAAGCGACCTGTACCGGTTCTTCTCCTAAAAGAAGGCTTCTAAAGTGTCATTGCTATGCACAAGGTATATCAAAGCACCAGTCTGTCTTTCCACAAAGAGTCTGTATCTAAATACACGATTTCTCTCCATCTGCTCTGAGGGATCTCGCTCTTCATCTGGTGAGATCGTTCGATGTCAGATTACTTTCGCGACCAGAGTGGCTGCGTTTGTGCTATGTAAAACGCCTTTAAACGGGCTTATCATGAAAAGGACTATATATAAACATGGTATAATAATAATAATTTCAAATTACTCTAATCAGAGTCATATACATTATATGTTTTGTCCTTTCGGAATAGGGTCAGTAAATTGGTAAAAAAAATGTTCGTGGTATATTCGAAATCAGTCCATAATAAATGGTACCTAATTTACCCATTTTATTTGGGCACATTTGTGTAGAACGAGTGCTTTAATAAATCACACTTTTGCACTACTGGAATACATTCTACATGGAATGAGACAGTTTACATTTTCATACACCCCACATGGCAAGTTTTGCAGATCGAAACTGGAAGTAAATGTTTATTGAACGGACTAGAGCAAATATGCGCTATTTTAAGGGTAGCAGACCACAACTGGCAGGCATTTTAATAGGAATATCCAACCCCCATTTTCTTGTTATTATCATTTGTAACAGAGCTTTTCTGAAAAGTAGTTGTAGGAAAAATTGATGTTCTCTAAAGATACGTAAAGACGGCCTGAAGTTAGCGGTTTTTAATACAATACAAAAAAGGATTAATCACTGGACTTTAAACATTCTCTCTGTCATAATGTATATGCAGTTTACAATTAAAATTGTGAATAATGCATTGAACTTTGATTAGCGATCATTTGGAACTGGTAAAAAAATGACATTAAAAGAAATAAAGGAGACAACTAAATTATTTGACATTTATTGTTTAATGTCCATATATTTTTTAAGAAAATTGCGAGACATATATTCAATCACTTTAGCCCCATTGGATCATTTAAACACTTTGATTGGTTACATTTTGCACAGACAAACAACACAACTCTCTTCTTACGCCCATTTAAGGTATGTTGACCAATCATGCAGGTCTTAGTGCCGAGAGCATAATTGCGACTGCGACAAAAAATGTCGTCGTTCCAATTAGTTATGGACAATTTAATTCAAATTACTTATCAATGGCACAAATAGATAAAATCTCTAAAAGTATTAGACACCTGCACATATCAAAGCCCCACTTACATTAAACCAAACAAGATTTATAAAGTAATGTTTCTAAGCCAAGATCAAAGCCCAGGCTCTAGTGCTGACCGTTTGAAGATTTCTTATGTCATATTTCATTATAATACCAACTTGAAGACAATAAAACGGGTCTGTCGATGAGCCATTCCAGTGCTACCTTTGGACATATATCGGAAGGCGGCGACAAGAATGGTGTTAAATGTTGGTATTTTATTAGCAGATGTATGTAATATGCTGGTTTTGCCAGGGACGAGATTATACGGACTTTCTTCTTTATATGACACTATCTATGAATATTTTGTACAATAAGTCCAGTATATTTCGCTTTAAACACTGTCAAAATACGACTGCGTACTTTGCTTGTGTGTGGACTACTTTCGTTAATATTCGTTACTATTTATCAAATTGTTCTGTTTCAGAAAGTTAGAAATAGGTAAAGTTCATGGCAAAATTAGCCCGTCTCAGTTGCAGTTCATCTCAAAATTAGCCTCTCTCTCTGACTGGACAATCAATACAGGCTTCGACGCAGATATGTCAAGCTTGCATCGACCTGTAGGTTACAATCTGAATATTTTATATGTCAGAAATAATCCAAAGTCAGGTGAGCTATAGTCAGACGTGAGATGAGCATTCTTGAGTGGGCTGACAGTGACTTGAACATTTCGGCTAGTTACTTCAATATCCGGGCAAATTCCGTCAAATGAAACAGTTCTTTGATTAATCTTACAATTAATCTTTCGTTGATTTTATTTAGAAAGGGCAATATAATTTTTGTTTAAAATTGAAATGATATACACACATGTACTGTAATAGAAATCACATAATGTAAAGCTGAATTATTTTACAGGAGCAACGCACTACTGCAAAAGCTGCACAAGATTTTTTTATTTTATTTTTTATATGTCAGTTCATGTGTTTTATGACCTTTTAATAAGTCCTAAATACAATAGAAATGTATTTGAGTTAAAAACATTCCATAAGAAAAAATGTTATAACATGACAGTAAACGAGTTGGGTTTTAAGCCATTCAAGAGTTACATTAGGCCATACATGTTAAACTAAAGTCTTCTTTCATCAAGGGACAATACCCTGTATTTACCGCTGATAAGACAAGAAAGATATGCGAGTTTCTCCCCTTATCTACCCGTTAGGTAACCTAACGTATCTTATCATCAGTAAAGTTAGCAGTTGTCATTATCATCTATAATAGAATAAGAAGGAAGAAATAAGAGTCAGTAAAACTAAATGCAATAATTTTAATGGATGAAATATTTACAGTGATAATATCAAATATATGAACACAATAAATAATCAATTAACATCTTGACAAATTCGCTGCCTTTTCTGATGTAAACTGGATGCATGTAAAAGCGTGGCGCATCTCTCAAAGGAAAAGAAACTCGGCAGCCAGCTCCTTTTCTATTTACTTTGTACGACCAGTTAGTACAAAGTGGAAGCTTTTTCAGTTCGTCTTCGAAAAATACAAGTACCGACTCGTTAGTAGAAAAGACATGTCTAAAAATGTCCAAGCTAAATTCAACAGACACCGTGGTTGGCTTTGATGAAAGCCGTTGTTGTACAGCACGTTCAAACGTCTCCGCCGCCGACTGTAAGCGGGAGGACGCTACTGGTGGACACAGGAATGAATTTACTAATTCATCTGACAGATGGCTCTCTGGTTCCCATGTTGATTCTTGGCAATGAAACCCAGTCCATTTTACGAGGAACAATTTACCCTGTAAAAAAGCAATAACAATTCAAGAATCCAGTCACATAATTAAGTATTATATTTTTATGTTTATCAGATCTGTGGCATTTGCTTACTCTGGGAAGAAGATAGAAAGACTAATATCATTGCTCCAGGCTTAACTAATTACGTATAATAGGCTGCGTAACAGAACATCTGGTTTTATATCCGTATGGATAGCGCACACTGTCCATGCAGTTATGTAAACTCGCCTTTTTGTTATAAAAATATTCAATGATTTTGAAAGAAATACGTTATTTATTGACAAATATGATAATTTAATTAAACATGTAGTTCATTTCCTTTCAGTTCTTTTCATTATGAAGGTTTTCTTTCAAAAGCTGACACTTAAACAGGCGCGGATGCCTGCTGTGTTTACAGAAGTATTATCGTATTATCATGCTGACAGCTACTGTGCTTAACACTTTGATATTAATTAGAAACAAATAACACGTTTGAATATACTGAACAAAACAGCTAACCCGCTATATGCTATTTTATTTTAAAATCCACAAAAATGATAAAATATCAAGTTACAGAAACAAATTACAGAAAGATGTAATTTTATTCATTCTACAACTAAAAAAGATAATAGGTGAGGGTAGATTTCTCGGAAGCACAGAGCACCAAAAACACAACCCCAGTTCATTCTACAACTAAACCATCATTTTTAACAGTCACAGCAAATACTTTCATTGTTTGAATTTTTTAAAGTTTGTTCAGTATATCATGTCAGCGCATGGTTCACATTAAAAGTTAGAATAAATTTGATTAGTTGATAATTAGAATTAAGCACTCGAATCTATGTGTCAGTAGTATATTTGTATATACCTATAGTACTTAAACAATGTATCCGTCAATTTTAACATATAGTAATTATAGTAATAAATATGATAGCAGTAAAAATAATACAGTTTCATATTGCAACGAGACATTAAATAAACTTCATGCGTGTACACTTAAAGCTGCACACTTGCAGCTGTGATTTATTCTGTTATGCACTGATCCGTTTCTGATAAATGACAATGCAAGTGAAAACCCTGTAAAAAGAGTTTTGATTTTGTCCATAATATCTATACTGAATCTCAAACGTTTTAATAGTTATATTTCGCGCACATTAATATTTCACATTTATTTCACATTTACAAAAAAATATGGAAACGAGCCGCTTTAAATTGTATCAAATAAGTATAAAATATTTTATAGATCTTTGGTTAAATAGAAAAAATAACGAAACAAATGACATGCATGCATTCTAATTTGTACACATTTTGAGATATTTGATAAATATTTAAATGTTAACTTACCTCGGGTGTTTGTTTCTGACATATAATCCTTTCAACAGTATATGTTTCTGGCAATACACTTGCAGTAACTACTCTTGATTTCTTTAAAAAAATCTTTGGCAAAAAGTCTCCTTCATGGAGCTCTTTGTAGTTAACTTTTTCTCTACGACGGATATTTTGAACTGACAGAGCCATGATCGGTTGTCATATAAGACTTAAATTATAAAATTTAAGGGCTCGATAATAAGACACGTGTGTATAAGAACCGCTTTGAGCAACCGGTATATTACGTCTATCACGGTGACACGTGGCTGTACAATTTACAAAACTATAAAGAGTGATTTATGAAATCATTAAAATCTGGTATATTCCAAGTCCATGATTTTTTAATGACACGTGGCTGCGACAATTTACAAACTTATACACTGTCATTTTTTTACATCATTAAAATCTTGCATATTTACAAACCTATACACTGTCATTTTTTGACATCAAAATCTTGCATATTCCAAGTCCGTAAAAATGACACGTGGTTGTGACAATTTACAAAACAGAACACTGTTATTTTAGACACCTGCTTTTTACTTTAAAAAAAAAAAAAAAAAAAAAAAAAAAAAAAAACGATTTTTAGCGCAAGATGCGATAAAGTCATTTTTTTTCTTTTAATTATAAAACAATCTATTAACGTAAGCCATACAACGGTCTTCCAGCTATCATAATTCAAACATCTTTACCTCTAATACGGAATACTTCCAGCAAGACAAGGTTTCTTATCAGCTAGCCAAACATAACTGACATTTTGGACAGAGCGGCTAAAAAGCAATTTCAGCCGTTTTTAAACGCAATTGGAAGCAAGATGCTGATAATTTATTTTGATTATTTTTATATCACCGTTTTCCTTGTTTGTTATACTTTCATGTCATAACAGTGATAAAATTTGTTTCAGAAGAGAAACAATACTAAAATCTCTTTAAAGTTAGCGAA